>NW_025536919.1:0-46410 GCF_020615455.1 Coregonus clupeaformis
GGCCTCATGTAGCCTATTATAATATTAACTGAAGTCTGGACACTGACTGTAGGCCTCATGTAGCCTATTATAATATTAACTGAAGTCTGGACACTGACTGTAGGCCTCATGTAGCCTATTATAATATTAACTGAAGTCTGGACACTGACTGTAGGCCTCATGTAGCCTATTATAATATTAACTGAAGTCTGGACACTGACTGTAGGCCTCATGTAGCCTATTATAATATTAACTGAAGTCTGGACACTGACTGTAGGCCTCCTGTAGCCTATTATAATATTAACTGAAGTCTGGACACTGACTGTAGGCCTCATGTAGCCTATTATAATATTAACTGAAGTCTGGACACTGACTGTAGGCCTCATGTAGCCTATTATAATATTAACTGAAGTCTGGACACTGACTGTAGGCCTCATGTAGCCTATTATAATATTAACTGAAGTCTGGACACTGACTGTAGGCCTCATGTAGCCTATTATAATATTAACTGAAGTCTGGACACTGACTGTCGGCCTCATGTAGCCTATTATAATATTAACTGAAGTCTGGACACTGACTGCAGGCCTCATGTAGCCTATTATAATATTAACTGAAGTCTGGACACTGACTGACGGCCTCATGTAGCCTATTATAATATTAACTGAAGTCTGGACACTGACTGTAGGCCTCATGTAGCCTATTATAATATTAACTGAAGTCTGGACACTGACTGTAGGCCTCATGTAGCCTATTATAATATTAACTGAAGTCTGGACACTGACTGTAGGCCTCATGTAGCCTATTATAATATTAACTGAAGTCTGGACACTGACTGTAGGCCTCATGTAGCCTATTATAATATTAACTGAAGTCTGGACACTGACCGTAGGCCTCATGTAGCCTATTATAATATTAACTGAAGTCTGGACACTGACTGTAGGCCTCATGTAGCCTATTATAATATTAACTGAAGTCTGGACACTGACTGTAGGCCTCATGTAGCCTATTATAATATTAACTGAAGTCTGGACACTGACTGTAGGCCTCATGTAGCCTATTATAATATTAACTGAAGTCTGGACACTGACTGTAGGCCTCATGTAGCCTATTATAATATTAACTGAAGTCTGGACACTGACTGTAGGCCTCATGTAGCCTATTATAATATTAACTGAAGTCTGGACACTGACTGTAGGCCTCATGTAGCCTATTATAATATTAACTGAAGTCTGGACACTGACTGTAGGCCTCATGTAGCCTATTATAATATTAACTGAAGTCTGGACACTGACTGTAGGCCTCATGTAGCCTATTATAATATTAACTGAAGTCTGGACACTGACTGTAGGCCTCATGTAGCCTATTATAATATTAACTGAAGTCTGGACACTGACTGTAGGCCTCATGTAGCCTATTATAATATTAACTGAAGTCTGGACACTGACTGTAGGCCTCATGTAGCCTATTATAATATTAACTGAAGTCTGGACACTGACTGTAGGCCTCATGTAGCCTATTATAATATTAACTGAAGTCTGGACACTGACTGTAGGCCTCATGTAGCCTATTATAATATTAACTGAAGTCTGGACACTGACTGTAGGCCTCATGTAGCCTATTATAATATTAACTGAAGTCTGGACACTGACTGTAGGCCTCATGTAGCCTATTATAATATTAACTGAAGTCTGGACACTGACTGTAGGCCTCATGTAGCCTATTATAATATTAACTGAAGTCTGGACACTGACTGTAGGCCTCATGTAGCCTATTATAATATTAACTGAAGTCTGGACACTGACTGTAGGCCTCATGTAGCCTATTATAATATTAACTGAAGTCTGGACACTGACTGTAGGCCTCATGTAGCCTATTATAATATTAACTGAAGTCTGGACACTGACTGTAGGCCTCATGTAGCCTATTATAATATTAACTGAAGTCTGGACACTGACTGTAGGCCTCATGTAGCCTATTATAATATTAACTGAAGTCTGGACACTGACTGTAGGCCTCATGTAGCCTATTATAATATTAACTGAAGTCTGGACACTGACTGTAGGCCTCATGTAGCCTATTATAATATTAACTGAAGTCTGGACACTGACTGTAGGCCTCATGTAGCCTATTATAATATTAACTGAAGTCTGGACACTGACTGTAGGCCTCATGTAGCCTATTATAATATTAACTGAAGTCTGGACACTGACTGTAGGCCTCATGTAGCCTATTATAATATTAACTGAAGTCTGGACACTGACTGTAGGCCTCATGTAGCCTATTATAATATTAACTGAAGTCTGGACACTGACTGTAGGCCTCATGTAGCCTATTATAATATTAACTGAAGTCTGGACACTGACTGTAGGCCTCATGTAGCCTATTATAATATTAACTGAAGTCTGGACACTGACCGTAGGCCTCATGTAGCCTATTATAATATTAACTGAAGTCTGGACACTGACTGTAGGCCTCATGTAGCCTATTATAATATTAACTGAAGTCTGGACACTGACTGTAGGCCTCATGTAGCCTATTATAATATTAACTGAAGTCTGGACACTGACTGTAGGCCTCATGTAGCCTATTATAATATTAACTGAAGTCTGGACACTGACTGTAGGCCTCATGTAGCCTATTATAATATTAACTGAAGTCTGGACACTGACTGTAGGCCTCCTGTAGCCTATTATAATATTAACTGAAGTCTGGACACTGACTGTAGGCCTCATGTAGCCTATTATAATATTAACTGAAGTCTGGACACTGACTGTAGGCCTCATGTAGCCTATTATAATATTAACTGAAGTCTGGACACTGACTGTAGGCCTCATGTAGCCTATTATAATATTAACTGAAGTCTGGACACTGACTGTAGGCCTCCTGTAGCCTATTATAATATTAACTGAAGTCTGGACACTGACTGTAGGCCTCATGTAGCCTATTATAATATTAACTGAAGTCTGGACACTGACTGTAGGCCTCATGTAGCCTATTATAATATTAACTGAAGTCTGGACACTGACTGTAGGCCTCATGTAGCCTATTATAATATTAACTGAAGTCTGGACACTGACTGTAGGCCTCATGTAGCCTATTATAATATTAACTGAAGTCTGGACACTGACTGTAGGCCTCATGTAGCCTATTATAATATTAACTGAAGTCTGGACACTGACTGTAGGCCTCCTGTAGCCTATTATAATATTAACTGAAGTCTGGACACTGACTGTAGGCCTCATGTAGCCTATTATAATATTAACTGAAGTCTGGACACTGACTGTAGGCCTCATGTAGCCTATTATAATATTAACTGAAGTCTGGACACTGACTGTAGGCCTCATGTAGCCTATTATAATATTAACTGAAGTCTGGACACTGACTGTAGGCCTCATGTAGCCTATTATAATATTAACTGAAGTCTGGACACTGACTGTAGGCCTCATGTAGCCTATTATAATATTAACTGAAGTCTGGACACTGACCGTAGGCCTCATGTAGCCTATTATAATATTAACTGAAGTCTGGACACTGACTGTAGGCCTCATGTAGCCTATTATAATATTAACTGAAGTCTGGACACTGACTGTAGGCCTCATGTAGCCTATTATAATATTAACTGAAGTCTGGACACTGACCGCAGGCCTCATGTAGCCTATTATAATATTAACTGAAGTCTGGACACTGACTGTAGGCCTCATGTAGCCTATTATAATATTAACTGAAGTCTGGACACTGACTGTAGGCCTCATGTAGCCTATTATAATATTAACTGAAGTCTGGACACTGACTGTAGGCCTCATGTAGCCTATTATAATATTAACTGAAGTCTGGACACTGACTGTAGGCCTCATGTAGCCTATTATAATATTAACTGAAGTCTGGACACTGACTGTAGGCCTCATGTAGCCTATTATAATATTAACTGAAGTCTGGACACTGACTGTAGGCCTCATGTAGCCTATTATAATATTAACTGAAGTCTGGACACTGACTGTAGGCCTCATGTAGCCTATTATAATATTAACTGAAGTCTGGACACTGACTGTAGGCCTCATGTAGCCTATTATAATATTAACTGGAAGTCTGGACACTGACTGTAGGCCTCATGTAGCCTATTATAATATTAACTGAAGTCTGGACACTGACTGTAGGCCTCATGTAGCCTATTATAATATTAACTGAAGTCTGGACACTGACTGTAGGCCTCATGTAGCCTATTATAATATTAACTGAAGTCTGGACACTGACTGTAGGCCTCATGTAGCCTATTATAATATTAACTGAAGTCTGGACACTGACTGTAGGCCTCATGTAGCCTATTATAATATTAACTGAAGTCTGGACACTGACTGTAGGCCTCATGTAGCCTATTATAATATTAACTGAAGTCTGGACACTGACTGTAGGCCTCATGTAGCCTATTATAATATTAACTGAAGTCTGGACACTGACTGACGGCCTCATGTAGCCTATTATAATATTAACTGGTCTGGACACTGACTGTAGGCCTCCTGTAGCCTATTATAATATTAACTGAAGTCTGGACACTGACTGTAGGCCTCATGTAGCCTATTATAATATTAACTGAAGTCTGGACACTGACTGTAGGCCTCATGTAGCCTATTATAATATTAACTGGTCTGGACACTGACCACAGGCCTCATGTAGCCTATTATAATATTAACTGAAGTCTGGACACTGACTGTAGGCCTCATGTAGCCTATTATAATATTAACTGAAGTCTGGACACTGACTGTAGGCCTCATGTAGCCTATTATAATATTAACTGAAGTCTGGACACTGACTGTAGGCCTCATGTAGCCTAGTAAAATTATAGACCAAATGTTAATTTTGTCTCGGAAACAGGAGTGGAGAAATATGATTTATTTCTTTCAGCATTTGAGAAAATGCGTTTGTGCGCTTAGGGACCTGTTGTGTAGCCTAAACAGCGACATAAAATCGGACAATATTTCATTTTCAACAACAGAAAATGTGCATCCAAGACTGAAACACTATCAAAAACACATTAGATCGTTTTCACAGCTTTTCATTTCCTTTCAACCGGTCAAACTGATGTCATTTGGAAATCTCCCCGGTCCCTAAATGTCCTCACTCCGTGAGCGAATCAGAAATGAAAGATAAAACTTTCAGAAGAGAAGCTGTCTAATTATAGACAAGTTGACTACCAAATAGCCTCCCAAATAACGGACTATTCCGGCACCCCGCCGTTCAGCCGTCCATGAGGAACGTGCGCATGCAGCCTACATGAACCTTTTGAAGGGATTGTTTCAAAGTCTGCTCCGGTGAGTCCAAAAACATAAACACTTGTCGCTGAAACGACATAACCTGTTTCAGAGCCGGGTGTTTGCAACCCAACGGGACAACCTTAATTGAACTTGCAAACTTCCCAAACCGCAATAACTCGAAGCTCCAATAGCTCATTGGGAATAAACGGCGGTACATTTGAAATCGTTACCCTTGTTGACGGAGAAAAAAGCAGCGTAACTTGAATAAACATTACCTTTAAGAAGTACTCCATGATCAACCATCCGATCGACAAGACGCTCTTCTTTAAGATAAACCACCACCGCTTTATTGATCCGCGACGCATAAGCAACATTTTCATATCCTACCTTCTCTCCTACGGCGACCAGAACCTCCTCCACCGTGACAGTAGCTTCAGTAACACACCCGAAGCCGTGCCGAAGTGACAGGTCCCCGTGTGGGTCGCCACCAAAACCAGGGCAATTCCAACAATACAATATACATAAAAACCTTAATCATGCATAGAAAAAGGAAAACCACCAAGAAAGAAAACACAGGCGTTTTAACTCCAGACAGGGAGAGGTAGAGAGAGAAAGTTCCATCCATAGTGTTATAGTGTTGTCTTATTTAGCCCTGTGGCCTGTGTGGACCAACCGGCTCACATGTACAGTCTAGACTACTGGAGTCAGCATGGGGTTCAAATCTGACTCACAAACTCTCCTACCATTCCTGTCTCCTCTTCACTACTTCCTGTCCCAATAAAATAAATAAATAAAAACCCACCCCACAAATATGGAATATGAGCATCAAGCATTACACAATACACAATACACAACTTTAGGTGTTCTGAACTCTTCTGTAAACAGGACAAACATGATCACCTTGTAACCAACTAATGATAGGGGCAGCCTACAGCCTACAGCCCACAGCCCACAGCCTACAGCCCACAGCCTACAGCCTACAGCCCACAGCCTACAGCCTACAGCCTACAGCCAACAGCCCACAGCCTCCCACAGCCTACAGCCTACAGCCTCCCACAGCCTACAGCCCACAGCCCACAGCCTACAGCCTACAGCCTACAGCCTACAGCCCACAGCCTACAGCCCACAGCACACAGCCTACAGCCCACAGCCCACAGCCCACAGCCCACAGCCCACAGCCTACAGCCCACAGCCTACAGCCTACAGCCCACAGCCTACAGCCTACAGCCCACAGCCCACAGCCTACAGCCTACAGCCTACAGCCTCCCACAGCCTACAGCCCACAGCCCACAGCCCACAGCCTACAGCCTACAGCCTCCCACAGCCTACAGCCTACAGCCTCCCACAGCCTACAGCCCACAGCCCACAGCCTACAGCCCACAGCCCACAGCCCACAGCCCACAGCCCACAGCCTACAGCCCACAGCCTACAGCCCACAGCCCACAGCCTACAGCCTACAGCCCACAGCCCACAGCCTAGAGCCTACAGCCTACAGCCTACAGCCCACAGCCTACAGCCTACAGCCTACAGCCTACAGCCCACAGCCTACAGCCTACAGCCTACAGCCCAAAGCCTACAGCCTACAGCCCACAGTCTCCGGTTCAGATACGTTTGGCGTCGCTGTTGACATACAAACATGAGCACAGAACATAAACAATAAATCTTTCAAGTTCATTCATTATAAATTCACAGGACATAACATTTTGTATTAACATACTGTATAATCACCATGGAATTCAAAGTGCTCAGTAATCTGTCCCAATATCCCCAACAAGCATGACTACCCCACATTACACAATGGATTTGATAAGGCTGGTGATTTTGATTGACATTTCTTCTTAAGGGTCTTTAACGTTAAATGCATTTAATCACAGATGGTAATTTCCCTCTCTCATGCTAATCACGCAGAGCACCTTTGTCAAGTAATCTTAATATTTGCTGTTGGAGATCTTTATCACCTGCTATTAAAGTTAATGGTTAATGTATATTTGTCTAATTCTCTCATCTTATTTCTAAATGCGTCCTTGAGTTTGACTGTCAACACTATGACCTGAGAACCAGTGACTACATTTAGAGACATCTGGGTTTCACCTTCACTTCATGTTCTATATATTGTATATATATATATACTGTAGAGGAATATTTAAAGTCCAATAAGGCCCTGGTTGAAAGTACAGCACTATGTGGGAAATAGGGTGCCATTTGAGCTGCAGATATACAGTGCCCTTTTGAATTATTCTGGGCTGATTCCTCACCGTTCTCATGATCATTGCAACTCCACGAGGTGAGATCTTGCATGGAGCCCCAGGCCGAGGGAGATTGACAGTTCTTTTGTGTTTCTTCCATTTGCGAATAATCGCACCAACTGTTGTCACCTTCTCACCAAGCTGCTTGGCGATGGTCTTGTAACCCATTTCAGCCTTGTGTAGGTCTACAATCTTGTCCCTGACATCCTTGGAGAGCTCTTTGGTCTTGGCCATGGTGGAGAGTTTGGAATCTGATTTATTGATTGCTTCTGTGGACAGGTGTCTTTTATACAGGTAACAAACTGAGATTAGGAGCACTCCCTTTAAGAGTGTGCTCCTAATCTCAGCTCGTTACCTGTATAAAAGACACCTGGGAGCCAGAAATCTTTCTGATTGAGAGGGGGTCAAATACTTATTTCCCTCATTAAAATGCAAATCAATTTATAACATTTTTGACATGCATTTTTCTGGATTTTTGTTGTTGTTATTCTGTCTCTCACTGTTCAAATAAACCTACCATTACAATTACAGACTGATCATTTCTTTGTCAGTGGGCAAACGTACAAAATCAGCAGGGGATCAAATACTTTTTTCCCTCACTGTAGCAGACACTTCTGTCCAAAGTGACTTCAAAAATAGGCCTTTTTTAAATTATAGCTTTCAAATTGGCAACTTCTCTTCTCCTATACCCTTCAACTCTTCCCCGGGTCCTTTGTGTAAGAGATGTAATATAATGATTAATAAACAGTATTGGCATGATAGGCCCCATAAAATTATGTTTTATGTTTTCTCAGTTTATTTTTTCCAGTTTTTGTTGTTTTGTTCGTTTTTACTCTCAATATTACATTTATTCATAGAAAAACAAAGAATGAATTGATGTTCTGTAGTAACAGACTGTAGAGTGGAGCAGTAGTAACAGACTGTAGAGTGGAGCAGTAGTAACAGACTGTAGAGTGGAGCAGTAGTAACAGACTGTAGAGTGGAGCAGTAGTAACAGACTGTAGATGGAGCAGTAGTAACAGACTGTAGAGTGGAGCAGTAGTAACAGACTGTAGAGTGGAGCAGTAGTAACAGACTGTAGAGTGGAGCAGTAGTAACAGACTGTAGAGTGGAGCAGTAGTAACAGACTGTAGAGTGGAGCAGTAGTAACAGACTGTAGAGTGGAGCAGTAGTAACAGACTGTAGATGGAGCAGTAGTAACAGACTGTAGAGTGGAGCAGTAGTAACAGACTGTAGAGTGGAGCAGTAGTAACAGACTGTAGAGTGGAGCAGTAGTAACAGACTGTAGAGTGGAGCAGTAGTAACAGACTGTAGAGTGGAGCAGTAGTAACAGACTGTAGAGTGGAGCAGTAGCAACAGACTGTAGAGTGGAGCAGCAGTAACAGACTGTAGAGTGGAGCAGTAGTAACAGACTGTAGAGTGGAGCAGTAGTAACATACTGTAGAGTGGAGCAGTAGTAACATACTGTAGAGTAGAGCAGTAGTAACAGACTGTAGAGTGGAGCAGTAGTAACAGACTGTAGAGTGGAGCAGTAGTAACAGACTGTAGAGTGGAGCAGTAGTAACAGACTGTAGAGTGGAGCAGTAGAAACAGACTGTAGAGTGGAGCAGTAGTAACAGACTGTAGAGTGGAGCAGTAGTAACAGACTGTAGAGTGGAGCAGTAGTAACAGACTGTAGAGTGGAGCAGCAGTAACAGACTGTAGAGTGGAGCAGTAGTAACAGACTGTAGAGTGGAGCAGTAGTAACAGACTGTAGAGTGGAGCAGTAGTAACAGACTGTAGAGTGGAGCAGTAGTAACAGACTGTAGAGTGGAGCAGTAGTAACAGACTGTAGAGTGGAGCAGTAGTAACAGACTGTAGAGTGGAGCAGTAGTAACAGACTGTAGAGTGGAGCAGTAGTAACAGACTGTAGAGTGGAGCAGTAGTAACAGACTGTAGAGTGGAGCAGTAGTAACAGACTGTAGAGTGGAGCAGTAGTAACAGACTGTAGAGTGGAACAGTAGTAACAGACTGTAGAGTGGAGCAGTAGTAACAGACTGTAGAGTGGAGCAGTAGTAACAGACTGTAGAGTGGAGCAGCAGTAACAGACTGCAGAGTGGAGCAGTAGTAACAGACTGTAGAGTGGAGCAGCAGTAACAGACTGTAGAGTGGAGCAGCAGTAACAGACTGTAGAGTGGAGCAGTAGTAACAGACTGTAGAGTGGAGCAGCAGTAACAGACTGTAGAGTGGAGCAGCAGTAACAGACTGTAGAGTGGAGCAGCAGTAACAGACTGTAGAGTGAAGCAGTAGTAACAGACTGTAGAGTGGAGCAGCAGTAACAGACTGTAGAGTGGAGCAGTAATAACAGACTGTAGAGTGGAGCAGTAGTAACAGACTGTAGAGTGGAGCAGTAGTAACAGACTGTAGAGTGGAGCAGCAGTAACAGACTGTAGAGTGGAGCAGCAGTAACAGACTGTAGAGTGGAGCAGCAGTAACATACTGTAGAGTGGAGCAGTAGTAACAGACTGTAGAGTGGAGCAGTAGTAACAGGCTGTAGAGTGGAGCAGTAGTAACAGACTGTAGAGTGGAGCAGTAGTAACAGACTGTAGAGTGGAGCAGTAGTAACAGACTGTAGAGTGGAGCAGCAGTAACAGACTGTAGAGTGGAGCAGTAGTAACAGACTGTAGAGTGGAGCAGCAGTAACAGACTGTAGAGTGGAGCAGCAGTAACAGACTGTAGAGTGGAGCAGTAGTAACAGACTGTAGAGTGGAGCAGCAGTAACAGACTGTAGAGTGGAGCAGCAGTAACAGACTGTAGAGTGGAGCAGCAGTAACAGACTGTAGAGTGGAGCAGCAGTAACAGACTGTAGAGTGGAGCAGTAGTAACAGACTGTAGAGTGGAGCAGCAGTAACAGACTGTAGAGTGGAGCAGCAGTAACAGACTGTAGAGTGGAGCAGCAGTAACAGACTGTAGAGTGGAGCAGTAGTAACAGACTGTAGAGTGGAGCAGTAGTAACAGACTGTAGAGTGGAGCAGTAATAACAGACTGTAGAGTGGAGCAGTAGTAACAGACTGTAGAGTGGAGCAGTAGTAACAGACTGTAGAGTGGAGCAGCAGTAACAGACTGTAGAGTGGAGCAGCAGTAACAGACTGTAGAGTGGAGCAGCAGTAACAGACTGTAGAGTGGAGCAGTAGTAACAGACTGTAGAGTGGAGCAGTAGTAACAGACTGTAGAGTGGAGCAGTAGTAACAGACTGTAGAGTGGAGCAGTAGTAACAGACTGTAGAGTGGAGCAGTAGTAACAGACTGTAGAGTGGAGCAGTAGTAACAGACTGTAGAGTGGAGCAGTAGTAACAGACTGTAGAGAGTGGAGCAGCAGTAACAGACTGTAGAGTGGAGCGGCAGTAACAGACTGTAGAGTGGAGCGGTAGTAACAGACTGTAGAGTGGAGCAGTAGTAACAGACTGTAGAGTGGAGCAGTAGTAACAGACTGTAGAGTGGAGCAGTAGTAACAGACTGTAGAGTGGAGCAGTAGTAACAGACTGTAGAGTGGAGCAGTAGTAACAGACTGTAGAGTGGAGCAGCAGTAACAGACTGTAGAGTGGAGCAGCAGTAACAGACTGTAGAGTGGAGCAGCAGTAACAGACTGTAGAGTGGAGCAGTAGTAACAGACTGTAGAGTGGAGCAGTAGTAACAGACTGTAGAGTGGAGCAGTAGTAACAGACTGTAGAGTGGAGCAGTAGTAACAGACTGTAGAGTGGAGCAGTAGTAACAGACTGTAGAGTGGAGCAGTAGTAACAGACTGTAGAGTGGAGCAGTAGTAACATACTGTAGAGTGGAGCAGTAGTAACAGACTGTAGAGTGGAGCAGCAGTAACAGACTGTAGAGTGGAGCGGTAGTAACAGACTGTAGAGTGGAGCGGTAGTAACAGACTGTAGAGTGGAGCAGTAGTAACAGACTGTAGAGTGGAGCAGTAGTAACAGACTGTAGAGTGGAGCAGTAGTAACAGACTGTAGAGTGGAGCAGTAGTAACAGACTGTAGAGTGGAGCAGTAATAACAGACTGTAGAGTGGAGCAGCAGTAACAGACTGTAGAGTGGAGCAGTAGTAACAGACTGTGAGAGTGGAGCAGTAGTAACAGACTGTAGAGTGGAGCAGTAGTAACAGACTGTAGAGTGGAGCAGTAGTAACAGACTGTAGAGTGGAGCAGTAGTAACAGGCTGTAGAGTGGAGCAGTAGTAACAGACTGTAGAGTGGAGCAGTAGTAACAGACTGTAGAGTGGAGCAGTAGTAACAGACTGTAGAGTGGAGCAGTAGTAACAGACTGTAGAGTGGAGCAGTAGTAACAGACTGTAGAGTGGAGCAGTAGTAACAGACTGCAGAGTGGAGCAGTAGTAACAGGCTGTAGAGTGGAGCAGTAGTAACAGGCTGTAGAGTGGAGCAGTAGTAACAGACTGTAGAGTGGAGCAGTAGTAACAGACTGTAGAGTGGAGCAGTAGTAACAGACTGTAGAGTGGAGCAGTAGTAACAGACTGTAGAGTGGAGCAGTAGTAACAGACTGTAGAGTGGAGCAGTAGTAACAGACTGTAGAGTGGAGCAGTAGTAACAGACTGTAGAGTGGAGCAGCAGTAACAGACTGTAGAGTGGAGCAGTAGTAACAGACTGTAGAGTGGAGCAGTAGTAACAGACTGTAGAGTGGAGCAGTAGTAACAGACTGTGTGTTCGAATCCCTGGTTCAAATACATGTGTCGACTAGGTGGAAAATCTGCCGATGTGCCCTTGAGCAAGGCACTCTGCTCCTGTAAGTCACTCTGAGCAGTAGTAGACTATAATATAAAGTCTGAATGGCTGTCTCTGGGTTCTATGACACCCCTACTAACCGTACCTCTACTATTTGGAGTAATAATCACAACAACAATACTGCTTACTATGTAGATGGTATTATCCAGTGTCCCTCAGGCTGTGGCAGGTAAATACACATTTGGCTGTAAGACGAGCCGTTGCTCCTTCGCCCATGAGATTTTTTTGTTTTTCCTCTGTGTTTAATAAGATACAATTTTTAATAAATGTAGTAATTTCTGCAAATAATGAATCTGTCTCTCACAGTAGAGGAGAAAGTGCTTATCTCTCTCCCTCTCTAGTGCATCTATCAGTATCCAACAGAATAACAGCTGTCACATAATTGCAATTCAAATGAATATGGATTCAAAAACTTTTTGGATTAAAAAACTCCTCTGTTTGTTTCAGACACATAGAGAACTGGACAGGACTGCAGACTCTGAGAGATGTGGACATGGCGCTGTACACTGGACTGCAGAGGCTGTAAGTGTTGATACAACAGGAAGCGTCCCAAATGACACCCTGTTCCCTTTATAGTGCACTACTTTAGACTGTTTAGCAATACATCCATAGGCAGCTGTCTTAAGAAAGGCTAAGCTATGGGACTAGAACCCAGAAAGCTAGACATGGGAACGTGTCCATCTGAAAGGCTTCATAGGGCAGTAATGGGGACTGTTAGAGAGGGTGGGGACCATTGAAATCCCATGAAACTATTTGCGTAAATCCACGTAGATGACACACAGGCAATGGGACAGTCCCCATCCACACTGCCATTGTCCATGACCAAGCTGATTAAAACATGACCAAGCTGATTAAAACATGACCAAGCTGATTAAAACATGACCAAGCTGATTAAAACATGACCAAGCTGATTAAAACATGACCAAGCTGATTAAAACATGACCAAGCTGATTAAAATGTGACCAAGCTGATTAAAACGTGACCAAGCTGATTAAAACGTGACCATGCTGATTAAAACGTGACCAAGCTGATTAAAACATGACCAAGCTGATTAAAACGTGACCAAGCTGATTAAAACATGACCAAGCTGATTAAAACGTGACCAAGCTGATTAAAACGTGACCAAGCTGATTAAAACGTGACCAAGCTGATTAAAACATGACCAAGCTGATTAAAACGTGACCAAGCTGATTAAAACATGACCAAGCTGATTAAAACATGACCAAGCTGATTAAAACATGACCAAGCTGATTAAAACGTGACCAAGCTGATTAAAACATGACCAAGCTGATTAAAACATGACCAAGCTGATTAAAACATGACCAAGCTGATTAAAACATGACCAAGCTGATTAAAACATGACCAAGCTGATTAAAACATGAGCAAGCTGATTAAAACGTGACCAAGCTGATTAAAACATGACCAAGCTGATTAAAACATGACCAAACTGATTAAAACATGACCAAGCTGATTAAAACATGACCAAGCTGATTAAAACATGACCAAGCTGATTAAAACATGACCAAGCTGATTAAAACGTGACCAAGCTGATTAAAACATGACCAAGCTGATTAAAACATGACCAAGCTGATTAAAACATGACCAAGCTGATTAAAACATGACCAAGCTGATTAAAACATGACCAAGCTGATTAGAACATGGGAGAACATTAGAAGACACCTGCCTTCTGATATCATTTAATCACTTCTTCTACCGTCTGTGTGTTCATGTGTATTTCAGAACCATTATGAACTGCAATCTGCACTCCATCCAGGCCCGGGCTTTCTCCCAGAACCCTCATCTACGATACATGTGAGTCTATAAATATTACATTAAACTTTGACTTCAGACAGAACTTCCTGCTGGACGAGAGGGCCTTGGGGACAGACTATAATATAAAGCTGTCTCTGGGTCTGTAGAACTTCCTGCTGGACCAGAGGGCCTTGGGGACAGACTATAATATAAAGCTGTCTCTGGGTCTGTAGAACTTCCTGCTGGACCAGAGGGCCTTGGGGACAGATTATAATATAAAGCTGTCTCTGGGTCTGTAGAACTTCCTGCTGGACCAGAGGGCCTTGGGGACAGACTATAATATAAAGCTGTCTCTGGGTCTGTAGAACTTCCTGCTGGACCAGAGGGCCTTGGGGACAGACTATAATATAAAGCTGTCTCTGGGTCTGTAGGGAGGCGTCTATGACACCTAACCCACACAACCACTGGCTTGCATGATGCATAACCTTGCCTGACATCAGTGGCAGTCTCTGGATACCATGTGTCTCAGAGTGGCCCTTATCAGTGGAGGCTCCTCGGAGGAGGAAGGGGAGGACCATCCTCCTCATTCAATTTTAACTAAAATTACACAATTGTAAAACATAAAAAAGGAGGGAGGGAGGGAGGGAGGGAGGAAGAGGAAGAGGAAGAGGAAGAGGAAGAGGAAAAGGGAGGGAGAGGAAGGGAGAGAGGGAGAGACAGGGAGAGGAAGAGGGAGGGAGGGAGGGAGGAGGGAGGGAGGGAGGGAGGGAGGGAGGGAGGGAGGGAGGGAGGGAGGAGGGAGGGAGGGAGGGAGGGACAGGGAGAGGACGAGGGAGGGAGAGAGGGAGGGAGAGGAAGAGGGAGGGAGGAAGAGGAAGAGGGAGGGAGAGGAAGAGGGAGGGAGAGAGGGAGGGAGGGAGGGAGGGAGGGAGGGAGGGAGGGAGGGAGGGAGGGAGGAAGGGAGGAAGGGAGGGAGGAAGAGGAAGAGGAAGAGGAAGAGGAAGAGGAAGAGGAAAAGGGAGGGAGAGGAAGGGAGAGAGGGAGAGAGGGAGAGACAGGGAGAGGAAGAGGGAGGGAGGGAGGGAGGGAGGGAGGGAGGGAGGGAGGAAGAGGAAGAGGAAGAGGAAGAGGAAGAGGAAGAGGAAGAGGAAGAGGAAGAGGGAGGGAGAGGAAGGGAGAAAGGGAGAGAGGGAGAGACAGGGAGAGGAAGAGGGAGGGAGGGAGGAAGAGGGAGGGCTGGAGAGAGAGACAGGGAGAGGAAGAGGGAGGGAGGGAGGGAGGGAGGGGAAGAGGGAGGGAGGAAGAGGAAGAGGAAGAGGGAGGGAGAGGAAGAGGGAGGGAGAGAGGGAGAGAGGGAGAGACAGGGAGAGGAAGAGGGAGGGAGAGGAAGAGGGAGGGAGAGAGGGAGAGAGGGAGAGACAGGGAGAGGTAGAGGGAGGGAGGGAGGAAGAGGGAGGGAGAGAGGGCTGGAGAGAGAGACAGGGAGAGGAAGAGGGAGGGAGTCTATATCAGTCTATTATCAGGTATGAATACAGCTGCTGTCAGGTGTCTCTATCAGTATATTATCAGGTATGAATACAGCTGCTGTCAGGTTATATCAGTCTATTATCAGGTATGAATACAGCTGCTGTCAGGTTATATCAGTCTATTATCAGGTATGAATACAGCTGCTGTCAGGTTATATCAGTCTATTATCAGGTATGAATACAGCTGCTGTCAGGTTATATCAGTATATTATCAGGTATGAATACAGCTGCTGTCAGGTGTCTCTATCAGTATATTATCAGGTATGAATACAGCTGCTGTCAGGTTATATCAGTCTATTATCAGGTATGAATACAGCTGCTGTCAGGTTATATCAGTATATTATCAGGTATGAATACAGCTGCTGTCAGGTTATATCAGTCTATTATCAGGTATGAATACAGCTGCTGTCAGGTTATATCAGTCTATTATCAGGTATGAATACAGCTGCTGTCAGGTTATATCAGTCTATTATCAGGTATGAATACAGCTGCTGTCAGGTTATATCAGTCTATTATCAGGTATGAATACAGCTGCTGTCAGGTGTCTCTATTAGTATATTATCAGGTATGAATACAGCTGCTGTCAGGTTATATCAGTATATTATCAGGTATGAATACAGCTGCTGTCAGGTTATATCAGTCTATTATCAGGTATGAATACAGCTGCTGTCAGGTTATATCAGTCTATTATCAGGTATGAATACAGCTGCTGTCAGGTTATATCAGTCTATTATCAGGTATGAATACAGCTGCTGTCAGGTTATATCAGTCTATTATCAGGTATGAATACAGCTGCTGTCAGGTTATATCAGTCTATTATCAGGTATGAATACAGCTGCTGTCAGGTTATATCAGTCTATTATCAGGTATGAATACAGCTGCTGTCAGGTTATATCAGTCTATTATCAGGTATGAATACAGCTGCTGTCAGGTTATATCAGTCTATTATCAGGTATGAATACAGCTGCTGTCAGGTTATATCAGTCTATTATCAGGTATGAATACAGCTGCTGTCAGGTTATATCAGTCTATTATCAGGTATGAATACAGCTGCTGTCAGGTTATATCAGTCTATTATCAGGTATGAATACAGCTGCTGTCAGGTTATATCAGTCTATTATCAGGTATGAATACAGCTGCTGTCAGGTTATATCAGTCTATTATCAGGTATGAATACAGCTGCTGTCAGGTTATATCAGTATATTATCAGGTATGAATACAGCTGCTGTCAGGTTATATCAGTCTATTATCAGGTATGAATACAGCTGCTGTCAGGTTATATCAGTCTATTATCAGGTATGAATACAGCTGCTGTCAGGTTATATCAGTATATTATCAGGTATGGTTACAGCTGCTGTCAGGTTATATCAGTCTATTATCAGGTATGAATACAGCTGCTGTCAGGTTATATCAGTATATTATCAGGTATGAATACAGCTGCTGTCAGGTTATATCAGTCTATTATCAGGTATGAATACAGCTGCTGTCAGGTGTCTCTATCAGTATATTATCAGGTATGAATACAGCTGCTGTCAGGTTATATCAGTCTATTATCAGGTATGAATACAGCTGCTGTCAGGTTATATCAGTATATTATCAGGTATGAGTACAGCTGCTGTCAGGTTATATCAGTCTATTATCAGGTATGAATACAGCTGCTGTCAGGTGTCTCTATCAGTATATTATCATGTATGAATACAGCTGCTGTCAGGTTATATCAGTCTATTATCAGGTATGAATACAGCTGCTGTCAGGTTATATCAGTATATTATCAGGTATGAATACAGCTGCTGTCAGGTTATATCAGTCTATTATCAGGTATGAATACAGCTGCTGTCAGGTGTCTCTATCAGTATATTATCAGGTATGAATACAGCTGCTGTCAGGTTATATCAGTCTATTATCAGGTATGAATACAGCTGCTGTCAGGTTATATCAGTCTATTATCAGGTATGAATACAGCTGCTGTCAGGTTATATCAGTCTATTATCAGGTATGAATACAGCTGCTGTCAGGTTATATCAGTCTATTATCAGGTATGAATACAGCTGCTGTCAGGTTATATCAGTATATTATCAGGTATGAATACAGCTGCTGTCAGGTTATATCAGTCTATTATCAGGTATGAATACAGCTGCTGTCAGGTGTCTCTATCAGTATATTATCAGGTATGAATACAGCTGCTGTCAGGTTATATCAGTCTATTATCAGGTATGATTACAGCTGCTGTCAGGTTATATCAGTCTATTATCAGGTATGAATACAGCTGCTGTCAGGTTATATCAGTCTATTATCAGGTATGAATACAGCTGCTGTCAGGTGTCTCTATCAGTATATTATCAGGTATGAATACAGCTGCTGTCAGGTTATATCAGTCTATTATCAGGTATGAATACAGCTGCTGTCAGGTTATATCAGTATATTATCAGGTATGAATACAGCTGCTGTGAGGTTATATCAGTCTATTATCAGGTATGAATACAGCTGCTGTCAGGTTATATCAGTATATTATCAGGTATGGTTACAGCTGCTGTCAGGTTATATCAGTCTATTATCAGGTATGAATACAGCTGCTGTCAGGTTATATCAGTCTATTATCAGGTATGAATACAGCTGCTGTCAGGTGTCTATATCAGTCTATTATCAGGTATGAATACAGCTGCTGTCAGGTTATATCAGTCTATTATCAGGTATGAATACAGCTGCTGTCAGGTGTAACCTAGGGCTCAGGTTATCAGGTATGAATACAGCTGCTGTCAGGTTATATCAGTCTATTATCAGGTATGAATACAGCTGCTGTCAGGTTATATCAGTATATTATCAGGTATGAATACAGCTGCTGTCAGGTTATATCAGTCTATTATCAGGTATGAATACAGCTGCTGTCAGGTGTCTCTATCAGTATATTATCAGGTATGAATACAGCTGCTGTCAGGTTATATCAGTCTATTATCAGGTATGAATACAGCTGCTGTCAGGTTATATCAGTCTATTATCAGGTATGAATACAGCTGCTGTCAGGTTATATCAGTCTATTATCATGTATGAATACAGCTGCTGTCAGGTTATATCAGTCTATTATCAGGTATGAATACAGCTGCTGTCAGGTTATATCAGTATATTATCAGGTATGAATACAGCTGCTGTCAGGTTATATCAGTCTATTATCAGGTATGAATACAGCTGCTGTCAGGTGTCTCTATCAGTATATTATCAGGTATGAATACAGCTGCTGTCAGGTTATATCAGTCTATTATTAGGTATGATTACAGCTGCTGTCAGGTTATATCAGTCTATTATCAGGTATGAATACAGCTGCTGTCAGGTTATATCAGTCTATTATCAGGTATGAATACAGCTGCTGTCAGGTTATATCAGTCAATTATCAGGTATGAATACAGCTGCTGTCAGGTTATATCAGTCTATTATCAGGTATGAATACAGCTGCTGTCAGGTTATATCAGTCTATTATCAGGTATGAATACAGCTGCTGTCAGGTTATATCAGTATATTATCAGGTATGAATACAGCTGCTGTCAGGTTATATCAGTCTATTATCAGGTATGAATACAGCTGCTGTCAGGTGTCTCTATCAGTATATTATCAGGTATGAATACAGCTGCTGTCAGGTTATATCAGTCTATTATCAGGTATGAATACAGCTGCTGTCAGGTTATATCAGTCTATTATCAGGTATGAATACAGCTGCTGTCAGGTTATATCAGTCTATTATCAGGTATGAATACAGCTGCTGTCAGGTTATATCAGTCTATTATCAGGTATGAATACAGCTGCTGTCAGGTTATATCAGTATATTATCAGGTATGAATACAGCTGCTGTCAGGTTATATCAGTCTATTATCAGGTATGAATACAGCTGCTGTCAGGTGTCTCTATCAGTATATTATCAGGTATGAATACAGCTGCTGTCAGGTTATATCAGTCTATTATCAGGTATGATTACAGCTGCTGTCAGGTTATATCAGTCTATTATCAGGTATGAATACAGCTGCTGTCAGGTTATATCAGTCTATTATCAGGTATGAATACAGCTGCTGTCAGGTTATATCAGTCAATTATCAGGTATGAATACAGCTGCTGTCAGGTTATATCAGTCTATTATCAGGTATGAATACAGCTGCTGTCAGGTTATATCAGTCTATAGGTTATATCAGTATATTATCAGGTATGAATACAGCTGCTGTCAGGTTATATCAGTCTATTATCAGGTATGAATACAGCTGCTGTCAGGTGTCTCTATCAGTATATTATCAGGTATGAATACAGCTGCTGTCAGGTTATATCAGTCTATAGGTTATATCAGTATATTATCAGGTATGAATACAGCTGCTGTCAGGTTATATCAGTCTATTATCAGGTATGAATACAGCTGCTGTCAGGTGTCTCTATCAGTATATTATCAGGTATGAATACAGCTGCTGTCAGGTTATATCAGTCTATTATCAGGTATGAATACAGCTGCTGTCAGGTTATATCAGTATATTATCAGGTATGAATACAGCTGCTGTCAGGTTATATCAGTCTATTATCAGGTATGAATACAGCTGCTGTCAGGTGTCTCTATCAGTATATTATCAATCAATCAATCAATTTTATTTTATATAGCCCTTCATACATCAGCTGATATCTCGAAGTGCTGTACAGAAACCCAGCCTAAAACCCCAAACAGCTAGTAATGCAGGTGTAGAAGCACGGTGGCTAGGAAAAACTCCCTAGAAAGGCCAAAACCTAGGAAGAAACCTAGAGAGGAACCAGGCTATGAGGGGTGGCCAGTCCTCTTCTGGCTGTGCCGGGTGGAGATTATAACAGAACCATGCCAAGATGTTCAAAAATGTTCATAAATGACAAGCATGGTCAAATAATAATCAGGCATAAATCTCAGTTGGCTTTTCATAGCCGATCATTAAGAGTTGAAAACAGCAGGTCTGGGACAGGAAGGGGTTCCATAACCGCAGGCAGAACAGTTGAAACTGGAATAGCAGCAAGGCCAGGCGGACTGGGGACAGCAAGGAGTCACCACGGCCGGTAGTCCCGACGTATGGTCCTAGGGCTCAGGTTATCAGGTATGAATACAGCTGCTGTCAGGTTATATCAGTCTATTATCAGGTATGAATACAGCTGCTGTCAGGTTATATCAGTATATTATCAGGTATGAATACAGCTGCTGTCAGGTTATATCAGTCTATTATCAGGTATGAATACAGCTGCTGTCAGGTGTCTCTATCAGTATATTATCAGGTATGAATACAGCTGCTGTCAGGTTATATCAGTCTATTATCAGGTATGAATACAGCTGCTGTCAGGTTATATCAGTCTATTATCAGGTATGAATACAGCTGCTGTCAGGTTATATCAGTCTATTATCAGGTATGAATACAGCTGCTGTCAGGTTATATCAGTCTATTATCAGGTATGAATACAGCTGCTGTCAGGTTATATCAGTATATTATCAGGTATGAATACAGCTGCTGTCAGGTTATATCAGTCTATTATCAGGTATGAATACAGCTGCTGTCAGGTGTCTCTATCAGTATATTATCAGGTATGAATACAGCTGCTGTCAGGTTATATCAGTCTATTATCAGGTATGAATACAGCTGCTGTCAGGTTATATCAGTCTATTATCAGGTATGATTACAGCTGCTGTCAGGTTATATCAGTCTATTATCAGGTATGAATACAGCTGCTGTCAGGTTATATCAGTCTATTATCAGGTATGAATACAGCTGCTGTCAGGTTATATCAGTCAATTATCAGGTATGAATACAGCTGCTGTCAGGTTATATCAGTCTATTATCAGGTATGAATACAGCTGCTGTCAGGTTATATCAGTCTATTATCAGGTATGAATACAGCTGCTGTCAGGTTATATCAGTCTATTATCAGGTATGAATACAGCTGCTGTCAGGTTATATCAGTATATTATCAGGTATGAATACAGCTGCTGTCAGGTTATATCAGTATATTATCAGGTATGAATACAGCTGCTGTCAGGTGTCTCTATCAGTATATTATCAGGTATGAATACAGCTGCTGTCAGGTTATATCAGTCTATTATCAGGTATGAATACAGCTGCTGTCAGGTGTCTTTATCAGTCTATTATCAGGTATGAATACAGCTGCTGTCAGGTGTCTCTATCAGTATATTATCAGGTATGAATACAGCTGCTGTCAGGTTATATCAGTCTATTATCAGGTATGAATACAGCTGCTGTCAGGTGTCTATATCAGTCTATTATCAGGTATGAATACAGCTGCTGTCAGGTTATATCAGTCTATTATCAGGTATGAATACAGCTGCTGTCAGGTGTCTCTATCAGTATATTATCAGGTATGAATACAGCTGCTGTCAGGTTATATCAGTCTATTATCAGGTATGAATACAGCTGCTGTCAGGTTATATCAGTCTATTATCAGGTATGAATACAGCTGCTGTCAGGTTATATCAGTCTATTATCAGGTATGAATACAGCTGCTGTCAGGTTATATCAGTCTATTATCAGGTATGAATACAGCTGCTGTCAGGTTATATCAGTATATTATCAGGTATGAATACAGCTGCTGTCAGGTTATATCAGTCTATTATCAGGTATGAATACAGCTGCTGTCAGGTGTCTCTATCAGTATATTATCAGGTATGAATACAGCTGCTGTCAGGTTATATCAGTCTATTATCAGGTATGATTACAGCTGCTGTCAGGTTATATCAGTCTATTATCAGGTATGAATACAGCTGCTGTCAGGTTATATCAGTCTATTATCAGGTATGAATACAGCTGCTGTCAGGTTATATCAGTCTATTATCAGGTATGAATACAGCTGCTGTCAGGTTATATCAGTCTATTATCAGGTATGAATACAGCTGCTGTCAGGTTATATCAGTCTATTATCAGGTATGAATACAGCTGCTGTCAGGTTATATCAGTATATTATCAGGTATGAATACAGCTGCTGTCAGGTTATATCAGTATATTATCAGGTATGAATACAGCTGCTGTCAGGTGTCTCTATCAGTATATTATCAGGTATGAATACAGCTGCTGTCAGGTTATATCAGTATATTATCAGGTATGAATACAGCTGCTGTCAGGTTATATCAGTATATTATCAGGTATGAATACAGCTGCTGTCAGGTGTCTCTATCAGTATATTATCAGGTATGAATACAGCTGCTGTCAGGTTATATCAGTCTATTATCAGGTATGAATACAGCTGCTGTCAGGTGTCTATATCAGTCTATTATCAGGTATGAATACAGCTGCTGTCAGGTGTCTCTATCAGTATATTATCAGGTATGAATACAGCTGCTGTCAGGTTATATCAGTCTATTATCAGGTATGAATACAGCTGCTGTCAGGTTATATCAGTCTATTATCAGGTATGAATACAGCTGCTGTCAGGTTATATCAGTATATTATCAGGTATGAATACAGCTGCTGTCAGGTTATATCAGTATATTATCAGGTATGAATACAGCTGCTGTCAGGTGTCTCTATCAGTATATTATCAGGTATGAATACAGCTGCTGTCAGGTTATATCAGTATATTATCAGGTATGAATACAGCTGCTGTCAGGTTATATCAGTATATTATCAGGTATGAATACAGCTGCTGTCAGGTGTCTCTATCAGTATATTATCAGGTATGAATACAGCTGCTGTCAGGTTATATCAGTCTATTATCAGGTATGAATACAGCTGCTGTCAGGTGTCTCTATCAGTATATTATCAGGTATGAATACAGCTGCTGTCAGGTTATATCAGTCTATTATCAGGTATGAATACAGCTGCTGTCAGGTGTCTATATCAGTCTATTATCAGGTATGAATACAGCTGCTGTCAGGTTATATCAGTCTATTATCAGGTATGAATACAGCTGCTGTCAGGTGTCTCTATCAGTATATTATCAGGTATGAATACAGCTGCTGTCAGGTTATATCAGTCTATTATCAGGTATGAATACAGCTGCTGTCAGGTTATATCAGTCTATTATCAGGTATGAATACAGCTGCTGTCAGGTTATATCAGTCTATTATCAGGTATGAATACAGCTGCTGTCAGGTTATATCAGTCTATTATCAGGTATGAATACAGCTGCTGTCAGGTTATATCAGTATATTATCAGGTATGAATACAGCTGCTGTCAGGTTATATCAGTCTATTATCAGGTATGAATACAGCTGCTGTCAGGTGTCTCTATCAGTATATTATCAGGTATGAATACAGCTGCTGTCAGGTTATATCAGTCTATTATCAGGTATGAATACAGCTGCTGTCAGGTTATATCAGTCTATTATCAGGTATGAATACAGCTGCTGTCAGGTTATATCAGTCTATTATCAGGTATGAATACAGCTGCTGTCAGGTTATATCAGTCTATTATCAGGTATGAATACAGCTGCTGTCAGGTTATATCAGTCTATTATCAGGTATGAATACAGCTGCTGTCAGGTTATATCAGTCTATTATCAGGTATGAATACAGCTGCTGTCAGGTTATATCAGTATATTATCAGGTATGAATACAGCTGCTGTCAGGGTTATATCAGTATATTATCAGGTATGAATACAGCTGCTGTCAGGTGTCTCTATCAGTATATTATCAGGTATGAATACAGCTGCTGTCAGGTTATATCAGTATATTATCAGGTATGAATACAGCTGCTGTCAGGTTATATCAGTATATTATCAGGTATGAATACAGCTGCTGTCAGGTGTCTCTATCAGTATATTATCAGGTATGAATACAGCTGCTGTCAGGTTATATCAGTCTATTATCAGGTATGAATACAGCTGCTGTCAGGTGTCTATATCAGTCTATTATCAGGTATGAATACAGCTGCTGTCAGGTGTCTCTATCAGTATATTATCAGGTATGAATACAGCTGCTGTCAGGTTATATCAGTCTATTATCAGGTATGAATACAGCTGCTGTCAGGTTATATCAGTCTATTATCAGGTATGAATACAGCTGCTGTCAGGTTATATCAGTATATTATCAGGTATGAATACAGCTGCTGTCAGGTTATATCAGTATATTATCAGGTATGAATACAGCTGCTGTCAGGTGTCTCTATCAGTATATTATCAGGTATGAATACAGCTGCTGTCAGGTTATATCAGTATATTATCAGGTATGAATACAGCTGCTGTCAGGTTATATCAGTATATTATCAGGTATGAATACAGCTGCTGTCAGGTGTCTCTATCAGTATATTATCAGGTATGAATACAGCTGCTGTCAGGTTATATCAGTCTATTATCAGGTATGAATACAGCTGCTGTCAGGTTATATCAGTCTATTATCAGGTATGAATACAGCTGCTGTCAGGTTATATCAGTCTATTATCAGGTATGAATACAGCTGCTGTCAGGTTATATCAGTCTATTATCAGGTATGAATACAGCTGCTGTCAGGTTATATCAGTCTATTATCAGGTATGAATACAGCTGCTGTCAGGTTATATCAGTATATTATCAGGTATGAATACAGCTGCTGTCAGGTTATATCAGTCTATTATCAGGTATGAATACAGCTGCTGTCAGGTGTCTCTATCAGTATATTATCAGGTATGAATACAGCTGCTGTCAGGTTATATCAGTCTATTATCAGGTATGATTACAGCTGCTGTCAGGTTATATCAGTCTATTATCAGGTATGAATACAGCTGCTGTCAGGTTATATCAGTCTATTATCAGGTATGAATACAGCTGCTGTCAGGTTATATCAGTCTATTATCAGGTATGAATACAGCTGCTGTCAGGTTATATCAGTCTATTATCAGGTATGAATACAGCTGCTGTCAGGTTATATCAGTCTATTATCAGGTATGAATACAGCTGCTGTCAGGTTATATCAGTCTATTATCAGGTATGAATACAGCTGCTGTCAGGTTATATCAGTATATTATCAGGTATGAATACAGCTGCTGTCAGGTTATATCAGTATATTATCAGGTATGAATACAGCTGCTGTCAGGTGTCTCTATCAGTATATTATCAGGTATGAATACAGCTGCTGTCAGGTTATATCAGTCTATTATCAGGTATGAATACAGCTGCTGTCAGGTGTCTATATCAGTCTATTATCAGGTATGAATACAGCTGCTGTCAGGTGTCTCTATCAGTATATTATCAGGTATGAATACAGCTGCTGTCAGGTTATATCAGTCTATTATCAGGTATGAATACAGCTGCTGTCAGGTGTCTATATCAGTCTATTATCAGGTATGAATACAGCTGCTGTCAGGTTATATCAGTCTATTATCAGGTATGAATACAGCTGCTGTCAGGTTATATCAGTCTATTATCAGGTATGAATACAGCTGCTGTCAGGTTATATCAGTCTATTATCAGGTATGAATACAGCTGCTGTCAGGTTATATCAGTCTATTATCAGGTATGAATACAGCTGCTGTCAGGTTATATCAGTCTATTATCAGGTATGAATACAGCTGCTGTCAGGTTATATCAGTCTATTATCAGGTATGAATACAGCTGCTGTCAGGTTATATCAGTCTATTATCAGGTATGAATACAGCTGCTGTCAGGTTATATCAGTATATTATCAGGTATGAATACAGCTGCTGTCAGGTTATATCAGTCTATTATCAGGTATGAATACAGCTGCTGTCAGGTGTCTCTATCAGTATATTATCAGGTATGAATACAGCTGCTGTCAGGTTATATCAGTCTATTATCAGGTATGAATACAGCTGCTGTCAGGTGTCTATATCAGTCTATTATCAGGTATGAATACAGCTGCTGTCAGGTTATATCAGTCTATTATCAGGTATGAATACAGCTGCTGTCAGGTTATATCAGTCTATTATCAGGTATGAATACAGCTGCTGTCAGGTGTGGATAGCCAACCATCTTTTTAAGATAACACATTCTATGAAGATGTTTATATACAGTCAATAGTTTTACCCTATAGAGTGTTTTCTCCCTGTCATATAAATTACCTATCCACTGATTTGATTAAAGTACAATTACTTCAGTTATCCCTCTACCAGTATCCATGGTGACAGAAAGAAATCCAGAACAAATCATACTGTTTGGTGCCACTTTTCATAATGTTGCTGTTATTACAGTTCCACTGTGTTACAGCGGTCATGGGATGTGATGGAGTCAGGATGACTGCTGTCCACTGTGTTACAGCGGTCATGGGATGTGATGGAGTCAGGATGACTGCTGTCCACTGTGTTACAGCGGTCATGGGATGTTATGGAGTCAGGATGACTGCTGTCCACTGTGTTACAGCGGTCATGGGATGTTATGGAGTCAGGATGACTGCTGTCCACTGTGTTACAGCGGTCATGGGATGTGATGGAGTCAGGATGACTGCTGTCCACTGTGTTACAGCGGTCATGGGATGTTATGGAGCCAGGATGACTGCTGTCCACTGTGTTACAGCGGTCATGGGATGTTATGGAGTCAGGATGACTGCTGTCCACTGTGTTACAGCGGTCATGGGATGTTATGGAGTCAGGATGACTGCTGTCCACTTTGGCCGCGTCCCAAATGACACACTATCCCCTATATAGTGCCCTGGCTAAAAGTAGTGACCACATAGGAAATAGGGTGCCATTTTTGATGCAGGCTTTATTCAACAGTTCCAACGTGAGGTTTGATCTTGGAGTGGAACACAAGACCACATTGATGACAAGAGCTGTGCCCACTGTTTACATCTACTTCCATCCTACAGCCATCGTCTGATGGTTCTGTGGCGATGTTTTAATTAGTTAAACCATGTTTAATCCTTTCTGCAGTAGGCAGAGATTATAGAGAACAAATAAGATTCAATATTGTTTTACTATGTGTTTGGAATACTCAGCTGTGTTCTGGTTTTGTGTGCGTCCCAAATGGAACCCTATTCCCTATAGCCCCATTGGGCTCTGGTCAAAAGGAGTGCACTATATAGGGAATAGGGTGCTATTTGGGATACAACCCTGATCTGCTTGGTTTAACTGTGCCTACAGCGACATGGCGCTGTCCCAACCAGGGCCTGTGGATTATGAGTGAGGAGGAGTTGGTTGGCTGAGCTAATACCAATGGCTGTGTCCCAAATGGCACCCTGTTCCCTATATAGTGCACTACTTTAGACCAGAGAATGGCACCCTATTCCCTACATAGTGCACCTCTTTAGACCAGAGAATGGCACCCTATTCCCTATATAGTGCACTACTTTAGACCAGAGAATGGCACCCTATTCCCTATATATTGCACTACTTTAGACCAGAGAATGGCACCCTATTCCCTATATAGTGCACTACTTTAGACCAGAGAATGGCACCCTATTCCCTATATAGTGCACTACTTTAGACCAGAGAATGGTACCCTATTCCCTATATATTGCACTACTTTAGACCAGAGAATGGCACCCTATTCCCTATATAGTGCACTACTTTAGACCAGAGAATGGCACCCTATTCCCTATATAGTGCTCTACTTTAGACCAGAGAATGGCACCCTATTCCCTATATAGTGCACTACTATTAACCAGAGCCCTATTCCCTATATAGTGCACTACTTTTAACCAGGACCATAGGTACTATATAGTGAAGAGGGTGCCTTTTGGGTTGTAGCCCAGTGTATTTATGGAGGCTGTTTGGGGGCATGGTGCCAACACCACACTGTCATTTCCATCAGCTTCCTGCTTTCTATAAGACAGTCATTTTCTACAGACTATCTGGGGCCCTGGCTCTTCTTCCCCTCACTAGTTATTGTAGATTTCATCCTGGGTCTTGGCCACGTGTCAGTGCATGTGTTATATGGTGACATATACACTGTATATAATCGAAAGTATGTGGACACCCCTTCAAATTAGTGGATTTGGCTATGTCAGCCACACCCGTTGCTGACAGGTGTATAAAATCGAGCACACAGCCATGCAATCTCCACAGACAAACATTGGCAGTAGAATGGCCCGTACTGAAGACGTGGCACCGTCATATGATGCCACCTTTCCAACAAGTCAGTTCATAAAATGTTTGCCCTGCTAGAGCTACACTGTAAGTGTTGTTATTGTGAAGTGGAAACGTCTAGAAGCAACAACGGCTCAGCCGGGAAGCGGTAGGCTACACAAGCTCACAGAATTGGGCCGTAAAAATTTGGCAGTCCGACAGACTAATCTGGGTTTGGCGGATGCCAGGAGAACGCTACCTGCCCGAATGCATAGTGCCAAATGTAAAGTTTGGTGGAGGAGGAATAATGGTCTGGGGCTGTTTTTCATGGTTCAGGCTCCTTAGTTCCAGTGAAGGGAAATCTTAACGCTACAGCATACAATGACATTCTACACGATTCTGTGCTTCCAACTTTGTGGCAACAGTTTGGGAAAGGCCCTTTCCTGTCTCAGCATGACAATGCCCCCGTGCACAAAGCAAGGTCCCAAACCGAGAAATGGTTTGTCGAGATCGGTGTGGAAGAACTTGACTGGCCTGCACAGAGCCCTGACCTCAACCACACTGAACACTTTTGGGATGAATTGTAACGCTGACTGCGAGCCAGGCATAATTGCCCAACTTCAGTGCCCGACCTCACTAATGCTCTTGTGGCTGAATGGAAGCAAGTCCCCGCAGCAATGTTCCAACATCTAGTGGAAAGCCTTCCCAGAAGAGTGGAGGCTGTTATAGCAGCAAAGGGGGGACCAACTCCATATTAATGCCAATGATTTTGGAATGAGATGTTGGACCAGCAGGTGTCCACATACTGTGTGTTGCTCAATGCTTTAGCAGTAGATACATATAGTTAGATCGTTTTTAGGCTGGGTATCTGGAAAGCACTTTGTGGCAACTGCTGATGTAAGAAGGGCTTTGTAAAATACATGTAAGATGTCATAGTATTATTGATAATAGTGAGTCCATTTGACAAGAGCAGTTGGACGATGTGAATGCTCCATGGTGTGGGCCACATGGCCGTGCCATGGCAACATAGAACCAGGGGCGCGTCCCAATTGGCTCCCCTTATAGAACCAGGGGCGCGTCCCAATTGGCTCCCCTTATAGAACCAGGGGCGCGTCCCAATTGGCTCCCCTTATAGAACCAGGGGCGCGTCCCAATTGGCTCCCCTTATAGAACCAGGGGCGCGTCCCAATTGGCTCCCCATTCCTTTTAATAGTGCACTGGTCGTAAGTAGTACACTATAACGGGAATAGGGTGCCATTTGGGATGCAGACCGGGGCCAGTGAGAGAGATGATCCTGTGATGGAGAGGAGCTACCAGTTAGTCAGTCAAGGAGGTTGGCTTCAGGTTAGACAGACAGGGACCTCAGAGAAGGAGCAGGCCAGAGAGGGTTGGCTTCAGGTTAGATAGACAGGGACCTCAGAGAAGGAGCAGGCCAGAGAGGGTTGGCTTCAGGTTAGATAGACAGGGACCTCAGAGAAGGAGCAGGCCAGAGAGAATAAATAAATAAACCTAACAAGGATCTTTCCACTGCGTATCCTTGGAGAAGGGTTTACACCTCCCAGATCGGTCCAGTGTGTTATGTTGCTATGCCTCGATGTTGGAGAGGAACCGTTAGGGAAGGGGCCAAGGATACATGAAACCACTGTAGTAGTGAGATCAGTGATGATAGGAGGGGTGTTACCACATGGAAGATAGGAGGGGTGTTACCACATGGAGGATAGGAGGGGTGTTACCACATGGAGGATAGGAGGGGTGTTACCACATGGAGGATAGGAGTGGTGTTACCACATGGAGGATAGGAGGGGGTGTTACCACATGGAGGATAGGAGGGGTGTTACCACATGGAGGATAGGAGGGGTGTTACCACATGGAGGATAGGAGGGGTGTTACCACATGGAGGATAGGAGGGGTGTTACCACATGGAGGATAGGAGGGGTGTTACCACATGGAGGATAGGAGGGGTGTTACCACATGGAGGATAGGAGGGGTGTTACCACACAGAGGATAGGAGGGGTGTTACCACATGGAGGATAGGAGGGGTGTTACCACATGGAGGATAGGAGGGTGTTACCACATGGAGGATAGGAGGGGTGTTACCACACAGAGGATAGGAGGGGTATTACCACATGGAGGATAGGAGGGGTGTTACCACACGGAGGATAGGAGGGGTGTTACCACATGGAGGATAGGAGGGGTGTTACCACATGGAGGATAGGAGTGTTACCACATGGAGGATAGGAGGGGTGTTACCACATGGAGGATAGGAGGGGTGTTACCACATGGAGGATAGGAGGGGTGTTACCACATGGAGGATAGGAGGGGTGTTACCACATGGAGGATAGGAGGGGTGTTACCACATGGAGGATAGGAGGGGTGTTACCACATGGAGGATAGGAGGGGTGTTACCACATGGAGGATAGGAGGGGTGTTACCACATGGATTTCCAAGATGGCGAAGTAGTGCAGTCCTGTTTCTTTCGTGTGTCTGTAAATAGCCTGTAAATACCCTGTTTTTTTGTATTTTTCGTACATGTTTCCCTATCAGACTTTTCATCCTTCTAGAAAATATACTTTCCTGCAACCCGCCTCACTCAATGTGGAACGGATTCTATTGTTGACTTACCTTTGTCTAGAATCTAGAATCTCCAGTTGAAACTAGCTAGCCAGTTCAGCTAACTAGCTACTTGCTACTAGCCACAGCTAGCGGTGTTTCACTCAGAACATTGGATTTTTTCACTGGACATTGATCACCGGATATTCGGCCAGTCTGCACAGCGCGTTATCGACCCAGAACATATCAGTTTTTCCGCCGGAATCACTGAATCACTGGACTTTTAACTCCGGATTCATCGCTACCAGCTGGCTACAACAAAACGGACGCTGTGGTCTGGCTAAGCATCCTGAGCTAGGCCCATCTCCCGGCTATCTACCTCTCTGTCAACCGGACGGGACCACCTAGTGTTGACACGAAGCCCCGCCGATCCTACACGACTGGTCTGCCGACGAAATCGTCTGATGTGGTTACGACGTTAACCACGAAGATTCCATCCATCTGCTAGCCCTTACTAGCCCCTGCTAACCCTCTTACTCACTAGTGCTTCACCACCGGACCTTATGATAACTCAGCTATACAGCTGATATCTGCTGGACTGTTCCTTTTTACGGTACTACATCCTGTTTATGTTTAGCCTCAGCCCAAACATGGTTAGCTTATTGTTGTTTCGGTTATTTCTAATTGTACTATATCACTGTAGATCCCCCAGCCTAGCTAAACCTGCCTTAGATAGCTATTTTGTCCCTCCCCCCATACACTCAGAGACCGACTCAATTTATGCCTCTAGAGATACTATCTCTTTCATTGTTACCCAACGCTCAGGTTTACCTCCACTTTACTCATATCCTTCCATATCCTTGTCTGTACATAATGCCCTGAATCTTTTCTATAACACCCGGAAATCTGCCCCCTTTATTCTATGTACCCAACCCACTAGAAGACCAGTTCTTAAAGCCTTTAGCCGTATCCTTATTTTAGTCCTCCTCTGTTCCTCTGGTGATGTAGAGGCTAACCCAGGCCCTGCAGCCCTCAGTATCACTCCTACTCCCCAGGCGCTATCATTTGATGACTTCTGTAATCGCAAAAGTCTTGGTTTCTTGCACATAAATATCAGAAGTCTACTTCCTAAGTTTGAGTTATTCACTGCGTTAGCACACTCTGCCAACCCTGATGTTCTAGCAGTGTCTGAATCCTGGCTCAGGAAGGCCACCAAAAATTCTGAAATTTCCATCCCCAACTATAACATTTTCCGTCTAGATAGAACTGCCAAAGGGGGGTGGAGTTGCAATCTACTGTAGAGATAGCCTGCAGAGCTCTATCATACTATCCAGGTCTGTGCCCAAACAGTTTGAGCTTCTACTTCTAAAAAATCCACCTTTTCCAGAAATAAGTCTCTCACTGTTGCCGCTTGCTACAGACCCCCTCAGCCCCCAGCTGTGCCCTGGACACCATATGTGAATTGATTGCCCCCCATTTATCCTCAGAGTTTGTACTGCTTGGTGACCTAAATTGGGATATGCTTAATACCCCAGCCATCCTACAATCCAAGCTAGATGCCCTCAACCTCACGCAAATTATCAACGAACCTACCAGGTACAACCCTAAATCCGTAAACATGGGTACCCTCATAGATATCATCCTGACTAACATACCCTCTAAATACACCTCAGCTGTCTTCAACCAGGATCTCAGCGATCACTGCCTTATTGCCTGCGTCCGTAACGGTCCGCGGTCAAACGACCACCCCTCATCACTGTCAAACGCTCCCCTAAAACACTTTAGCGAGGAGGCCTTCCTAATTGACCTGGCCCAGGTATCCTGGATGGATATAGATCTCATTCCGTCAGTAGAGGATGCCTGGTTGTTCCTTAAAAGTAATTTCCTCTCAATCTTAAATAAACATGCCCCATTCAAAAATACAGAACTAAGAACCGATATAGCCCCTGGTTCTCCTCAGACTTGACTGCCCTTGACCAGCACAAAAACATCCTGTGGCGTACAGCATTAGCATCAAATAGCCCCCGCGATATGCAACTTTTCAGGGAAGTTAGGAACCAATATACACAAGCAGTCAGGAAAGCAAAGGCTAACTTTTTCAAAACAGAAATTTGCTTCCTGTAGCACTAACTCCAAAAAGTTTTGGGACACTGTAAAGTCCATGGAGAATAAGAGCACTTCCTCCCAGCTGCCCACTGCACTGAGGCTAGGAAACACTATCACCACCGATAAATCTACATAATCGAGAATTTCAACAAGCATTTTGCTACAGCTGGCCATGCTTTCCATCTGGCTACCACTAACCCGGCCACCAACTCTGCACCCTCTAATGCAACTTGCCCATGCCCCCCCGCTTCTCCTTCACACAAATTCAGACAGCTGATGTTTTGAAAGCGCTGCAAAATCTGGACCCCCTACAAATCAGCTGGGCTAGACAATCTGGACCCTTTCTTTCTAAAACTAGCCACCGAAATTGTCGCAACCCCCTATTACTAGTCTGTTCAACCTCTCTTTCATAACGTCTGAGATCCCCAGAGATTGGAAAGCTGCCGCGGTCATCCCCCTCTTCAAAGGGGGGTGACACTCTAGATCCAAACTGCTACAGACCTATATCCATCCTGCCCTGCCTTTCGAAAGTATTCGAAAGCCAAGTTAACAAACAGATCATCGACCATTTCGAATACCACCGTACCTTCTCCGCTATGCAATCCGGTTTCCGAGCTGGTCACGGGTGCACTTCAGCCACGCTCAAGGTCCTAAACGATATTATAACCGCGATTGATAATAGACAGTACTGTGCAGCCGTCTTCATCGACCTGGCCAAGGCTTTCGACTCTGTCAACCACCGCATTCTTATTGGCAGACTAAATAGCCTTGGTTTCTCAAATGACTGCCTCGCCTGGTTCACCAACTACTTCTCAGATAGAGTTCAGTGTGTCAAATCGGAGGGCCTGTTGTCTGGACCTATGGCAGTCTCTATGGGGGTGCCACAGGGTTCAATTCTTGGGCCGACACTTTTCTCCGTGTATATCAATGATGTCGCTCTTGCTGCTGGTGACTCTCAGATCCACCTCTACGCAGACGACACCATTTTGTATACATCTGGCCCTTCATTGGACACTGTGTTAACAAACCTCCAAACGAGCTTCAATGCCATACAACAATCCTTCAGTAGCCTTCAACTGCTCTTAAACACTAGTAAAACTAAATGCATGCTTTTCAATCGAACGCTGCTAGCACCCGCCCACCCGACTAGAATCACCACTCTCGACGGGTCGGACCTAGAGTATGTGGACAACTACAAATATCTAGGTGTCTGGTTAGACTGTAAACTCAACTTCCAGACTCACATAAAGAATCTCCAATCCAAAGTTAAATCTAGAATCGGCTTCCTATTTCGCAACAAAGCCTCCTTCACTCATGCTGCCAAACATGCCCTCGTAAAACTGACTATCCTACCGATCCTTGACTTCGGCGATGTCATTTACAAAATAGCCTTACAACACTCTACTCAGCAAATTGGATGTAGTCTATCACAGTGCCATCCGTTTTGTCTCCAAAGCCCCATACACTACCCACCACTGTGACCTGTACGCTCTTGTTGGCTGGTCCTCACTACATGTCCGTCGTCAAACCCACTGGCTCCAGGCCATCTATAAATCACTGCTAGGCAAATCCTCGCCTTATCTTAACTCATTGGTCACCATAGCAGCACCCACCCGTAGTCTGCGCTCCAGCAGGTATATCTCACTGGTCATTCCCAAAGCCAACACCTCCTTTGGCCGCCATTCCTTCCAGTTCTCTGCTGCCAATGACTGGAACGAATTGCAAAAATCTCTGAAGCTGGAGACTCTTATCTCCCTCAATAACTTTAAGCATCAGTTGTCAGAGCACCTTACCGATCACTGCACCTGTACACAGCCCATCTGAAATTAGCCCACCCAACTACCTCATCCCTATATTGTTATTTATTTTGCTCTTTTGCACCCCAGTATCTCTATTTGCACATAATCTCTTGCACATCTAGCATTCCAGTGTTAATACTATTGTAATTATTCTGCACTATAGCCTATTTATTGCCTTACCTCCATAACTTGCTACATTTGCACACACTGTATATATATTTTCTGTTGTATTTCTGACTTTATGATTTTTTACCCCATATGTAACTCTGTGTTGTTTTTATTGCACTACTTTGCTTTATCTTGGCCAGGTCGCAGTTGTAAATGAGAACCTGTTCTCAACTGGCTTACCTGGTTAAATAAAGGTGAAATAAATAAATAAATAAAAAATAGGAGGGGTATTACCACACGGAGGATATGAGGGGTGTTACCACATGGAGGATAGGAGGGGTGTTACCACATGGAGGATAGGAGGGGTGTTATCATATGGAGGATAGGAGGGGTGTTACCACATGGAGGATGGGAGGGGTGTTACCACATGGAGGATAGGAGGGGTGTTACCACATGGAGGATAGGAGGGGTGTTACCACATGGAGGATAGGAGGGGTGTTACCACATGGAGGATAGGAGGGGTGTTACCACATGGAGGATAGGAGGGGTGTTACCACATGGAGGATAGGAGGGGTGTTACCACATGGAGGATAGGAGGGGTGTTACCACATGGAGGATAGGAGGGGTGTTACCACACAGAGGATAGGAGGGGTGTTACCACACGGAGGATAGGAGGGGTGTTGCCACATGGAGGATAGGAGGGGTGTTACCACATGGAGGATAGGAGGGGGTGTTACCACATGGAGGATAGGAGGGGTGTTACCACATGGAGGATAGGAGGGGTGTTACCACATGGAGGATAGGAGGGGTGTTACCACATGGAGGATGGGAGGGGTGTTACCACATGGAGGATAGGAGGGTGTTACCACATGGAGGATAGGAGGGGTGTTACCACATGGAGGATAGGAGGAGTGTTACCACATGGAGGATAGGAGGGGTGTTACCACATGGAGGATAGGAGGGTGTTACCACATGGAGGATAGGAGGGGTGTTACCACATGGAGGATAGGAGGGGTGTTACCACATGGAGGATAGGAGGGGTGTTACCACATGGAGGATAGGAGGGTGTTACCACACGGAGGATAGGAGGGTGTTACCACACGGAGGATAGGAGGGGTGTTACCACATGGAGGATGGGAGGGTGTTACCACATGGAGGATAGGAGGGTGTTACCACATGGAGGATAGGAGGGGTGTTACCACATGGAGGATAGGAGGAGTGTTACCACATGGAGGATAGGAGGGGTGTTACCACATGGAGGATAGGAGGGGTGTTACCACATGGAGGATAGGAGGGTGTTACCACATGGAGGATAGGAGGGTGTTACCACATGGAGGATAGGAGGTGTTACCACATGGAGGATAGGAGGGGTGTTACAACATGGAGGATAGGAAGGGTGTTACCACATGGAGGATAGGAGGGTGTTACCACATGGAGGATAGGAGGGGTGTTACCACATGGAGGATAGGAGGGGTGTTACCACATGGAGGATAGGAGGGGTGTTACCACATGGAGGATAGGAGGGGTGTTACCACATGGAGGATAGGAGGGGTGTTACCACATGGAGGATAGGAGGAGTGTTACCACATGGAGGATAGGAGGGGTGTTACCACATGGAGGATAGGAGGGGTGTTACCACATGGAGGATAGGAGGGGTGTTACCACATGGAGGATAGGAGGGGTGTTACCACATGGAGGATAGGAGGGGTGTTACCACACTGATATTTGGAGGATAGGATATGGGGCTTGGCTGTACCGTGCCTCCGTCATATGCAGGTAATTGATTGAGATGATCCATGTAAGACCTTTACCCATGATCCTTAGCTCCTGTATGAGGAAGTAAGAGCAGGAAACCAAGCTGCCCTTTACTTCCTCAATAACCAGGATATCAAGGGATGTGTTTCATAAAGGTTGTTTCCCCTCATCATATCTCATAGGGACAGTGGTTTCTCCTCATCATATCTCATAGGGACAGTGGTTTCTCCTCATCATATCTCATAGGGACAGTGGTTTTTCCTCATCATATCTCATAGGGACAGTGGTTTCTCCTCATCATATCTCATAGGGACAGTGGTTTCTCCTCATCATATCTCATAGGGACAGTGGTTTCTCCTCATCATATCTCATAGGGACAGTGGTTTCTCTTCATCATATCTCATAGGGACAGTGGTTTCTCCTGATCATATCTCATAGGGACAGTGGTTTCTTCTCATCATATCTCATAGGGACAGTGGTTTCTCCTCATCATATCTCATAGGGACAGTGGTTTCCCCTCATCATATCTCATAGGGACAGTGGTTTCTCCTCATCATATCTCATAGGGACAGTGGTTTCTCCTCATCATATCTCATAGGGACAGTGGTTTCTCCTGATCATATCTCATAGGGACAGTGGTTTCTCCTCATCATATCTCATAGGGACAGTGGTTTCTCCTCATAATATCTCATAGGGACAGTGGTTTCTCCTCATCATATCTCATAGGGACAGTCATTTCCCCTCATCATATCTCATAGGGACAGTGGTTTCCCCTCATCATATCTCATAGGGACAGTGGTTTCTCCTCATCATATCTCATAGGGACAGTGGTTTCCCCTCATCATATCTCATAAGGACAGTGGTTTCTCCTGATCATATCTCATAGGGACAGTGGTTTCTCCTCATCATATCTCATATGGACAGTGGTTTCTCCTCATCATATCTCATAGGGACAGTGGTTTCTCCTCATCATATCTCATAGGGAGAGTGGTTTCTCATCATCATATCTCATAGGGACAGTGGTTTCTCCTGATCATATCTCATAGGGACAGTGGTTTCTCCTGATCATATCTCATAGGGACAGTGGTTTCTCCTCATCATATCTCATAGGGACAGTGGTTTCCCCTCATCATATCTCATAGGGACAGTGGTTTCTCCTCATCATATCTCATAGGGACAGTGGTTTCTCCTCATCATATCTCATAGGGACAGTGGTTTCTCCTCATCATATCTCCATAGGGACAGTGGTTTCCCCTCATCATATCTCATAGGGACAGTGGTTTCTCCTCATCATATCTCATAGGGACAGTGGTTTCTCCTCATCATATCTCATAGGGACAGTGGTTTCTCCTCATCATATCTCTTAGGGACAGTGGTTTCTCCTCATCATATCTCATAGGGGACAGTGGTTTCTCCTCATCATATCTCATAGGGACAGTGGTTTCTCCTCATCATATCTCTTAGGGACAGTGGTTTCTCCTCATCATATCTCATGGGGACAGTGGTTTCTCCTCATCATATCTCATAGGGACAGTGGTTTCTCCTCATCATATCTCATAGGGACAGTGGTTTCTCCTGATCACATCTCATAGGGACAGTGGTTTCTCCTCATCATATCTCATATGGACAGTGGTTTCCCCTCATCATATCTCATAGGGACAGTGGTTTCTCCTCATCATATCTCCATAGGGACAGTGGTTTCTCCTCATCTTATCTCAAAGGGACAGTGGTTTCCCCTCATCATATCTCATAGGGACAGTGGTTTCTCTCATCATATCTCATAGGGACAGTGGTTTCTCCTCATCATATCTCATAGGGACAGTGGTTTCTCCTCATCATATCTCATAGGGACAGTGGTTTCTCCTCATCATATCTCATAGGGACATTGGTTTCTCCTGATCATATCTCATAGGGACAGTGGTTTCTCCTCATCATATCTCATAGGGACAGTGGTTTCTCCTCATAATATCTCATAGGGACAGTGGTTTCTCCTCATCATATCTCATAGGGAGAGTGGTTTCTCATCATCATATCTCATAGGGACAGTGGTTTCTCCTGATCATATCTCATAGGGACAGTGGTTTCTCCTGATCATATCTCATAGGGACAGTGGTTTCTCCTCATCATATCTCATAGGGACAGTGGTTTCCCCTCATCATATCTCATAGGGACAGTGGTTTCTCCTCATCATATCTCATAGGGACAGTGGTTTCTCCTCATCATATCTCATAGGGACAGTGGTTTCTCCTCATCATATCTCATAGGGACAGTGGTTTCCCCTCATCATATCTCATAGGGACAGTGGTTTCTCCTCATCATATCTCATAGGGACAGTGGTTTCTCCTCATCATATCTCATAGGGACAGTGGTTTCTCCTCATCATATATCATAGGGACAGTGGTTTCTCCTCATCATATCTCTTAGGGACAGTGGTTTCCCCTCATCATATCTCATAGGGACAGTGGTTTCTCCTCATCATATCTCATAGGGACAGTGGTTTCTCCTCATCATATCTCTTAGGGACAGTGGTTTCTCCTCATCATATCTCATGGGGACAGTGGTTTCTCCTCATCATATCTCATAGGGACAGTGGTTTCTCCTCATCATATCTCATAGGGACAGTGGTTTCTCCTGATCATATCTCCATAGGGACAGTGGTTTCTCCTCATCATATCTCCATATGGACAGTGGTTTCCCCTCATCATATCTCATAGGGACAGTGGTTTCTCCTCATCATATCTCATAGGGACAGTGGTTTCTCCTCATCATATCTCAAAGGGACAGTGGTTTCCCCTCATCATATCTCATAGGGACAGTGGTTTCTCCTCATCATATCTCATAGGGACAGTGGTTTCTCCTCATCATATCTCATAGGGACAGTGGTTTCTCCTCATCATATCTCATAGGGACAGTGGTTTCTCCTCATCATATATAATAGGGACAGTGGTTTCTCCTCATCATATCTCATAGGGACAGTGGTTTCTCCTCATCATATCTCATAAGGACAGTGGTTTCTCCTCATCATATCTCATAGGGACAGTGGTTTCCTCTCATCATATCTCATAGGGACAGTGGTTTCTCCTCATCATATCTCATAGGGACAGTGGTTTCTCCTCATCATATCTCATAGGGACAGTGGTTTCTCCTCATCAAATATCTCATAGGGACAGTGGTTTCTCCTCATCATATCTCTTAGGGACAGTGGTTTCCCCTCATCATATCTCATAGGGACAGTGGTTTCTCCTCATCATATCTCAAGGGACGGTGGTTTCTCCTCATCATATCTCTTAGGGACAGTGGTTTCTCCTCATCATATCTCATGGGGACAGTGGTTTCTCCTCATCATATCTCATAGGGACAGTGGTTTCTCCTCATCATATCTCATAGGGACAGTGGTTTCTCCTGATCATATCTCATAGGGACAGTGGTTTCTCCTCATCATATCTCCATATGGACAGTGGTTTCCCCTCATCATATCTCATAGGGACAGTGGTTTCTCCTCATCATATCTCATAGGGACAGTGGTTTCTCCTCATCATATCTCAAAGGGACAGTTGTTTCCCCTCATCATATCTCATAGGGACAGTGGTTTCTCCTCATCATATCTCATAGGGACAGTGGTTTCTCCTCATCATATCTCATAGGGACAGTGGTTTCTCCTCATCATATCTCATAGGGACAGTGGTTTCTCCTCATCATATCTCATAGGGACAGTGGTTTCTCCTCATCATATCTCATAGGGACAGTGGTTTCTCCTCATCATATCTCATAAGGACAGTGGTTTCTCCTCATCATATCTCATAGGGACAGTGGTTTCCTCTCATCATATCTCAGGGACAGTGGTTTCTCCTCATCATATCTCATAGGGACAGTGGTTTCTCCTCATCATATCTCATAGGGACAGTGGTTTCTCCTCATCAAATATCTCATAGGGACAGTGGTTTCTCCTCATCATATCTCATAGGGACAGTGGTTTCTCCTCATCATATCTCATAGGGACATTGGTTTCTCCTCATCATATCTCATAGGGACAGTGGTTTCTCCTCATCATATCTCATAGGGACAGTGGTTTCTCCTCATCATATATCATAGGGACAGTGGTTTCTCCTCATCATATCTCACAGGGACAGTGGTTTCTCTGATCATATCTTCCATAGGGACAGTGGTTTCTCCTCATCATATCTCATATGGACAGTGGTTTCCCCTCATCATATCTCCATAGGGACAGTGGTTTCTCCTCATCATATCTCATAGGGACAGTGGTTTCTCCTCATCATATCTCATAGGGACAGTGGTTTCTCCTGATCATATCTCAGGGACAGTGGTTTCTCCTCATCATATCTCATAGGGACAGGTGTTTCTCCTCATCATATCTCATAGGGACAGTGGTTTCTCCTCATCATATATCACAGGGACAGTGGTTTCTCCTGATCATATCTCATAGGGACAGTGGTTTCTCCTCATCATATCTCATAGGGACAGTGGTTTCTCCTCATCATATCTCATAGGGACAGTGGTTTCCCCTCATCATATCTCATAGGGACAGTGGTTTCTCCTCATCATATCTCATAGGGACAGTGGTTTCTCTTCATCATATATCATAGGGACAGTGGTTTCTCCTCATCATATCTCATAGGGACAGTGGTTTTTTCTCATCATATCTCCATAGGGACAGTGGTTTCTCCTCATCATATCTCATAGGGACAGTGGTTTCTCCTCATCATATCTCATAGGGACAGTGGTTTCTCCTCATCATATCTCATAGGGACAGTGGTTTCTCCTCATCATATCTCATAGGGACAGTGGTTTCTCCTCATCATATCTCATAGGGACAGTGGTTTCTCCTCATCATATCTCATAGGGACAGTGGTTTCTCCTCATCATATCTCATAGGGACAGTGGTTTCTCCTCATCATATCTCATAAGGACAGTGGTTTCTCCTCATCATATCTCATAGGGACAGTGGTTTCTCCTCATCATATCTCATAGGGACAGTGGTTTCTCCTCATCATATCTCATATGGACAGTGGTTTCTTCTCATCATATCTCATAGGGACAGTGGTTTCTTCTCATCATATCTCATAGGGACAGTGGTTTCTCCTGATCATATCTCATAGGGACAGTGGTTTCTCCTCATCATATCTCATAGGGACAGGTGTTTCTCCTCATCATATCTCATAGGGACAGTGGTTTCTCCTCATCATATATCACAGGGACAGTGGTTTCTCCTGATCATATCTCCCATAGGGACAGTGGTTTCTCCTCATCATATCTCATAGGGACAGTGGTTTCTCCTCATCATATCTCATAGGGACAGTGGTTTGCCCTCATCATATCTCATAGGGACAGTGGTTTCTCCTCATCATATCTCATAGGGACAGTGGTTTCTCTTCATCATATATCATAGGGACAGTGGTTTCTCCTCATCATATCTCATAGGGACAGTGGTTTTTTCTCATCATATCTCATAGGGACAGTGGTTTCTCCTCATCATATCTCATAGGGACAGTGGTTTCTCCTCATCATATCTCATAGGGACAGTGGTTTCTCCTCATCATATCTCATAGGGACAGTGGTTTCTCCTCATCATATCTCATAGGGACATTGGTTTCTCTGATCATATCTCATAGGGACAGTGGTTTCTCCTCATCATATCTCATAGGGACAGTGGTTTCTCCTCATAATATCTCATAGGGGACAGTGGTTTCTCCTCATCATATCTCATAGGGAGAGTGGTTTCTCATCATCATATCTCATAGGGACAGTGGTTTCTCTGATCATATCTCATAGGGACAGTGGTTTCTCCTGATCATCTCATAGGGACAGTGGTTTCTCCTCATCATATCTCATAGGGACAGTGGTTTCCCCTCATCATATCTCATAGGGACAGTGGTTTCTCTCATCATATCTCATAGGGACAGTGGTTTCTCCTCATCATATCTCATAGGGACAGTGGTTTCTCCTCATCATATCTCATAGGGACAGTGGTTTCCCCTCATCATATCTCATAGGGACAGTGGTTTCTCCTCATCATATCTCATAGGGACAGTGGTTTCTCCTCATCATATCTCATAGGGACAGTGGTTTCTCCTCATCATATATCATAGGGACAGTGGTTTCTCCTCATCATATCTCTTAGGGACAGTGGTTTCCCCTCATCATATCTCATAGGGACAGTGGTTTCTCCTCATCATATCTCATAGGGACAGTGGTTTCTCCTCATCATATCTCTTAGGGACAGTGGTTTCTCCTCATCATATCTCATAGGGACAGTGGTTTCTCCTCATCATATCTCATAGGGACAGTGGTTTCTCCTCATCATATCTCATAGGGACAGTGGTTTCTCCTGATCATATCTCATAGGGACAGTGGTTTCTCCTCATCATATCTCCCATATGGACAGTGGTTTCCCCTCATCATATCTCATAGGGACAGTGGTTTCTCCTCATCATATCTCATAGGGACAGTGGTTTCTCCTCATCATATCTCAAAGGGACAGTGGTTTCCCCTCATCATATCTCATAGGGACAGTGGTTTCTCCTCATCATATCTCATAGGGACAGTGGTTTCTCCTCATCATATCTCATAGGGACAGTGGTTTCTCCTCATCATATCTCATAGGGACAGTGGTTTCTCCTCATCATATATCATAGGGACAGTGGTTTCTCCTCATCATATCTCATAGGGACAGTGGTTTCTCCTCATCATATCTCATAGGGACAGTGGTTTCCTCTCATCATATCTCATAGGGACAGTGGTTTCTCCTCATCATATCTCATAGGGACAGTGGTTTCTCCTCATCATATCTCATAGGGACAGTGGTTTCTCCTCATCAAATATCTCATAGGGACAGTGGTTTCTCCTCATCATATCTCTTAGGGACAGTGGTTTCCCCTCATCATATCTCATAGGGACAGTGGTTTCTCCTCATCATATCTCATAGGGACAGTGGTTTCTCCTCATCATATCTCTTAGGGACAGTGGTTTCTCCTCATCATATCTCATGGGGACAGTGGTTTCTCCTCATCATATCTCATAGGGACAGTGGTTTCTCCTCATCATATCTCATAGGGACAGTGGTTTCTCCTGATCATATCTCATAGGGACAGTGGTTTCTCCTCATCATATCTCATATGGACAGTGGTTTCCCCTCATCATATCTCATAGGGACAGTGGTTTCTCCTCATCATATCTCATAGGGACAGTGGTTTCTCCTCATCATATCTCAAAGGGACAGTTGTTTCCCCTCATCATATCTCATAGGGACAGTGGTTTCTCCTCATCATATCTCATAGGGACAGTGGTTTCTCCTCATCATATCTCATAGGGACAGTGGTTTCTCCTCATCATATCTCATAGGGACAGTGGTTTCTCCTCATCATATCTCATAGGGACAGTGGTTTCTCCTCATCATATCTCATAGGGACAGTGGTTTCTCTCATCATATCTCATAAGGACAGTGGTTTCTCCTCATCATATCTCATAGGGACAGTGGTTTCCTCTCATCATATCTCTAGGGACAGTGGTTTCTCCTCATCATATCTCATAGGGACAGTGGTTTCTCCTCATCATATCTCATAGGGACAGTGGTTTCTCCTCATCAAATATCTCATAGGGACAGTGGTTTCTCCTCATCATATCTCATAGGGACAGTGGTTTCTCCTCATCATATCTCATAGGGACATTGGTTTCTCCTCATCATATCTCATAGGGACAGTGGTTTCTCCTCATCATATCTCATAGGGACAGTGGTTTCTCCTCATCATATATCATAGGGACAGTGGTTTCTCCTCATCATATCTCATAGGGACAGTGGTTTCTCCTGATCATATCTCATAGGGACAGTGGTTTCTCCTCATCATATCTCATATGGACAGTGGTTTCCTCATCCATATCTCATAGGGACAGTGGTTTCTCCTCATCATATCTCATAGGGACAGTGGTTTCTCCTCATCCATATCTCATAGGGACAGTGGTTTCTCCTGATCATATCTCATAGGGACAGTGGTTTCTCCTCATCATATCTCTTAGGGACAGGTGTTTCTCTCATCATATCTCATAGGGACAGTGGTTTCTCCTCATCATATATCACAGGGACAGTGGTTTCTCCTGATCATATCTCATAGGGACAGTGGTTTCTCCCTCATCATATCTCATAGGGACAGTGGTTTCTCCTCATCATATCTCATAGGGACAGTGGTTTTCCCCTCATCATATCTCATAGGGACAGTGGTTTCTCCTCATCATATCTCATAGGGACAGTGGTTTCTCTTCATCATATATCATAGGGACAGTGGTTTCTCCTCATCATATCTCATAGGGACAGTGGTTTTTTCTCATCATATCTCATAGGGACAGTGGTTTCTCCTCATCATATCTCATAGGGACAGTGGTTTCTCCTCATCATATCTCATAGGGACAGTGGTTTCTCCTCATCATATCTCATAGGGACAGTGGTTTCTCCTCATCATATCTCATAGGGACAGTGGTTTCTCCTCATCATATCTCATAGGGACAGTGGTTTCTCCTCATCATATCTCATAGGGACAGTGGTTTCTCCTCATCATATCTCATAGGGACAGTGGTTTCTCCTCATCATATCTCATAAGGACAGTGGTTTCTCCTCATCATATCTCATAGGGACAGTGGTTTCTCCTCATCATATCTCATAGGGACAGTGGTTTCTCCTCATCATATCTCCATATGGACAGTGGTTTCTTCTCATCATATCTCATAGGGACAGTGGTTTCTTCTCATCATATCTCATAGGGACAGTGGTTTCTCCTGATCATATCTCATAGGGACAGTGGTTTCTCCTCATCATATCTCATAGGGACAGGTGTTTCTCCTCATCATATCTCATAGGGACAGTGGTTTCTCCTCATCATATATCACAGGGACAGTGGTTTCTCCTGATCATATCTCATAGGGACAGTGGTTTCTCCTCATCATATCTCATAGGGACAGTGGTTTCTCCTCATCATATCTCATAGGGACAGTGGTTTGCCCTCATCATATCTCATAGGGACAGTGGTTTCTCCTCATCATATCTCATAGGGACAGTGGTTTCTCTTCATCATATATCATAGGGACAGTGGTTTCTCCTCATCATATCTCATGCAGGGACAGTGGTTTCTCCTCATCATATCTCATAGGGACAGTGGTTTCTCCTCATCATATCTCATAGGGACAGTGGTTTCTCCTCATCATATCTCATAGGGACAGTGGTTTCTCCTCATCATATCTCATAGGGACAGTGGTTTCTCCTCATCTCATATCTCATAGGGACAGTGGTTTCTCCTCATCATATCTCATAGGGACAGTGGTTTCTCCTCATCATATCTCATAGGGACAGTGGTTTCTCCTCATCATATCTCATAGGGACAGTGGTTTCTCCTCATCATATCTCATAGGGACAGTGGTTTCTCCTCATCATATCTCATAGGGACGTGGTTTCTCCTCATCATATCTCATAGGGACAGTGGTTTCTCCTCATCTCATATCTCATAGGGACAGTGGTTTCTCCTCATCATATCTCATAGGGACAGTGGTTTCTCCTCATCATATCTCATAGGGACAGTGGTTTCTCCTCATCATATCTCATGGGACAGTGGTTTCTCCTCATCATATCTCATAGGG
>NW_025536920.1:0-46393 GCF_020615455.1 Coregonus clupeaformis
GCATGCCATGCAATCTCAATAAAGACAAAACAAATGTAAGATAATCCAATTTAAGATAATTCTGTTAACCATTGTAACTCTTTCAGCTCAGGAAGCTTTATCGTCTGGGATTCATGCCGGTCCTAATAGGAAACACAGCAAAGGGAAGCAGCTGGGCAGCTGACGTTATGGAGCCTTCTAACCCTCAATCAGGTCTGGAGGAGGAATGCCACATAAAGATTCAGAGATACTACGAGTATCTTTTGAAGTTACTCTCCAGTTGTATTCCATTTGAATAAATACAGACATGAAAACACTGGGTTACGGATGTAACCTTGGTCCTCTGAGTAGAGTAACGGGTGGCCAAACGACCTATGGGAACTCCTTCCCTTTCACGTGATATGATTGAGATGCTTAATATCAAAGATGTTTACAGTGACGCCACACCCTTACTGTACTCATGTGACCTGTCACTATAAAAGGCGGTGTGACGTGACATGCTGGCTTTTCTTCACTCACGTACACTCCCCTACATATTTATTTGGACAGTGAAGCTAAAACTTTTAATTTGGCTCTATACTCCAGCATTTTGGATTTGAGATAACATGTTTAATATGGGGTGACTGTACAGAATGTCACCTTTTATTTAAGGGTAATGAATGGTAAATAATGTTTTGTGTCATTTTTGAGTAATTTTATTGTAAATAAGAATAGAATATGTTTCTGAACACTTCTACATTAATGTGGATGCTACCATGATTACGGATTATCATGAATGAATCGTGAATAATGATGAGTGAGAAAGTTACAGAAGATCATACCCTCTGTAACGTTCTCACTCATCATTATTCACGATTCATTCATGATTATCTTTAATCATGGTATTTCATTCTTATTTACAATAAAAGTGACTCAAAGTGACACAATACATGATTTACCATTCATTTCTATTACATTTACATCTGTCATTTAGCAGACACACTTATCCAGAGTGACTTACAATTAGTGCATTCATCTTAAGATACAGTGCCTTCAGAAAGTATTCACACCCCTTGACTTTTTCACATTATGTTGTGTTACAGCCTGAATTTCAAATGGAATAAATATATTGTTTTCTCTCACCCAACTACACAAAATATCCCATAACGACAAAGTTAAAACATATTTGTAGAAATGTTTGCAAATGTATTGAAAATGGAATAAAAAATATAATTTACATAAGTATTCACACCCCTAAGTCAATACTTTGTAGAAGCACCTTTGGCAGCCATTACAGCTGTGAGTATTTCTGGGTAAGTCTCTAGGAGCTTTCCACACCTGGATTGTGCAACATTTGCCCATTATTTTAAATGTTCTTTAAGCTCTGTCATAGATTTTGTAAGTAGATTTAAGTCAAAACTGTAACTCGGCATCTCAGGAATATTCACTGTCTTCGTGGTAAGCAACTCCCGTGTAGATTTGGCCTTTTGTTTTAGGTTGTCCTGCTGAAAGGTGAATTCATCTCCCAGTGTCTGGTGGAAAGCAGACTGAACCAGGTTTTCCTCTAGGATTTTGCCTGTGCTTATCTCCATTCAGTAACTTTTTTATCCTGAAAAACTCCCCAGTCCTTAACGATTACAAGCACGCCCATAACTTGATGCAGCCACCACTATGCTTGAAAATATTTTGAAAATATGGAGAGTGTATTTGCCCCAAACATAATACTTTGTATTCAGGACAAAAAGTTCATTGCTTTGCCACTTTTTTTGCAGTATTACTTTAATGCCTTGTTGGAAACAGGATGCATGTTTACGAATATTTTTATTCTGTACAAGCTTCCTTGTTTTCACTCTGTCAATTAGGTTAGTAATGTGGAGTAACTACAATGTTGTTGATCCATCCTCAGTATTCTCTTATCACAGCTATTAAACTCTATAACTGTTTTAAAGTCACCATTGGCCTCATGGTGAAATCCCTGAGCGATTTCCTTCCTTTTCGCCAACTGAGTTACGAAGGACGCCTCTATCTTTGTAGTGACTGGGTGTATTAATGCACCATCCAAAGAGTAATTAATAACTTCACCATGCTCAAAAGGATATTTAATGTCTGCTTTTTTCTATTTATTTTTACCCATCTTCCAATAGGTGCCCTTTGAGAGGCATTGGAAAACCTCCCTGGTCTTTGTGGTTGAATCTGGGTTTGAAATTCACTGCTCGACTGAGGGACCATACAGATAATTGTGTGTGGGGTACAGAGATTAGGTAGTGATCAAAAATAATGATAAACAATGTTATTGCACAGAGAGTGAGTCAATGCAACTTATTATGTAACTTGTTAAGTACATTTTTACTCCTGAACTTATTTAGGGTTGCCATAACAAAGGGTTGAATACTTATTGACTGAAGACATTTCAACTTTTCATTTTTAATTAATTTGTAAAAATTTCGAAAAACATTCTTCCAGTTTGACGTTAAGGGGTATTTAAATTCAGGCTGTAACACAACAACTTTTGGAAAAGGTCAAGGGGGTGTGAATACTTTCTGAAGGCACTGTAGCTAAGCGAAACAACAACATTAAGCACGACATAATCTGAAACACAACCAAAACAAACAACAAACTCATCCGACAAGTTTGTATAGTCACAAGCTTGATGGAGTCATTGCATGCTAGGTAGAGTGGGGAAAAAAGTATTTAGTCAGCCACCAATTGTGCAAGTTCTCCCTATTAAAAAGATGAGAGAGGCCTGTAATTTTCATCATAGGTACGCGTCAACTATGACAGACAAATTGAGGAAAAAAAATCCGGAAAATCACATTGTAGGATTTTTTATGAATTTATTTGCAAATTATGGTGGAAAATAAGTATTTGGTCACCTACAAACAAGATTTCTGGCTCTCACAGACCTGTAACTTCTTCTTTAAGAGGCTCCTCTGTCCTCCACTCGTTACCTGTATTAATGGCACCTTGGTTTGAAGAAATCAACTGTGGGAGCAATTATTAGGAAATGGAAGACATACAAGACCACTGATAATCTCCCTCGATCTGGGGCTCCACGCAAGATCTCATCCCGTGGGGTCAAAATGATCACAAGAACGGTGAGCAAAAATCCCAGAACCACACGGGGACCTAGTGAATGACCTGCAGAGAGCTGGGACCAAAGTAACAAAGCCTACCATCAGTAACACACTACGCGCCAGGGACTCAAATCCTGCAGTGTCAGACGTGTCCCCCTGCTTAAGCCAGTACATGTCCAGGCCCGTCTGAAGTTTGCTAGAGTGCATTTGGATGATCCAGAAGAGGATTGGGAGAATGTCATATGGTCAGATGAAACCAAAATATAACTTTTTGGTAAAAACTCAACTCGTCGTGTTTGGAGGACAAAGAATGCTGAGTTGCATCCAAAGAACACCATACCAACTGTGAAGCATGGGGGTGGAAACATCATGCTTTGGGGCTGTTTTTCTGCAAAGGGACCAGGACGACTGATCTGTGTAAAGGAAAGAATGAATGGGGCCATGTATCGTGAGATTTTGAGTGAAAACCTCCATCAGCAAGGGCATTGAAGATGAAACGTGGCTGGGTCTTTCAGCATGACAATGATCCCAAACACACCACCCGGGCAACGGAGGAGTGGCTTCGTAAGAAGCATTTCAAGGTCCTGGAGTGGCCTAGCCAGTCTCCAGATCTCAACCCCATAGAAAATCTTTGGAGGGAGTTGAAAGTCCGTGTTGCCCAGCGACAGCCCCAAAACATCACTGCTCTAGAGGAGATTTGCATGGAGGAATGGGCCAAAATACCAGCAACAGTGTGAGAAAACCTTGTGAAGACTTACAGAAAACGTTTGACCTGTGTCATTGCCAACAAAGTGTATATAACAAAGTATTGAGAAACGTTTGTTATTAACCAAATACTTATTTTCCACCATAATTTGCAAATAAATTCATTAAAAATCCTACAATGTGATTTTCTGGATTTTTTTTTCTCATTTTGTCTGTCATAGTTGACGTGTACCTATGATGACAATTACAGGCCTCTCTCATCTTTTTAAGTGGGAGAACATGCACAATTGGTGGCTGACTAAATACTTTTTTTCCCCACTGTATATCGGTCCATATACTAAATTTTGACTACTTTAATACATATATACAGAAAGTATTCAGACAACTTGACTTTTTCCACAGTTTGTTACGTTTAAGCCATATTCTAAAATTGATTACATTATTATTCCCCCACATCAATCTACACACAATACCCAATAATGACATAGCGAAAACAGGTTTTTAGACATTTTTGCAAATGTATTAAAAATAAAAACAGAAATATTTTATTTACATAGAGTACCAGTCAAAAGTTTGGACACACATACTCATTCAAGGATTTTTCTTTCTTTTTTACTATTTTCTACATTGTAGAATAATAGTGAAGACATCAAAACTATGAAATAACACATATGGAATCATTTAGTAACCAAAAAAGTGTTATATATATTTTTCAAATAGCAACCCTTTGCCTTGATGACAGCTTTGCACACTCTTGGCATTCTCTCAACCAGCTTCACCTGGAATGCTTTTCCAACAGTCTTGAAGGAGTTCCCACATATGCTGAGCACTTGTTGGCTGCTTTTCCTTCACTCTGCCGTCCAACTCATCCCAAACCATCTACATTTACATTTACATTTTAGTCATTTAGCAGACGCTCTTATCCAGAGCGACTTACAGGAGCAATTAGGGTTAAGTGCCTTGCTCAAGGGCACATTTACGTCATTTAGCAGAGGCTCTTATCAAGAGCGACTCACAAATTGGTGCATTCACCCTATAGCCAGTGGGGATAACCACTTTACAATTTTGGGGGGGTAGAAGGATTACTTTATCCTATCCCAGGTATTCCTTAAAGAGGTGGGGTTTCAAATGTCTCCGGAAGGTGGTGAGTGACTCCGCTGTCCTGGCGTCGTGAGGGAGCTTGTTCCACCATTGGGGTGCCAGAGCAGCGAACAGTTTTGACTGGGCTGAGCGGGAACTATGCTTCCGCAGAGGAAGGGAGCCAGCAGGCCAGAGGTGGATGAACGCAATGCCCTCGTTTGGGTGTAGGGACTGATCAGAGCCCGAAGGTACAGAGGTGCCGTTTCCCCTCACTGCTCCATAGGCAAGCACCATGGTCTTGTAACGGATGCGAGCTTCAACTGGAAGCCAGTGGAGAGTGCGGAGGAGGGGTGACGTGAGAGAACTTGGGAAGGTTGAACACCAGACGGGCTGCGGCATTCTGGATGAGTTGTAGGGGTTTAATGGCACAGGCAGGGAGGCCAGCCAACAGCGAGTTGCAGTAGTCCAGACGGGAGATGACAAGTGCCTGGATTAGGACCTGTGCCGCTTCCTGTGTAAGGCAGGGTCGTACTCTCCGAATGTTGTAGAGCATGAACCTGCAGGAGCGGGTCACCGCCTTGATGTTAGCGGAGAACGACAGGGTGTTGTCCAGGGTCACGCCAAGGCTCTTCGCACTCTGGGAGGAGGACACAACGGAGTTGTCAACCGTGATGGCGAGATCATGGAACGGGCAGTCCTTCCCCGGGAGGAAGAGCAGCTCCGTCTTGCCAGGGTTCAGCTTGAGGTGGTGATCCGTCATTCATACTGATATGTCTGCCAGACATGCAGAGATGCGATTCGCCACCTGGTTATCAGAAGGGGGAAAGGAGAAGATTAGTTGTGTATCGTCAGCGTAGCAATGATAGGAGAGGCCATGTGAGGATATGACAGAGCCAAGTGACTTGGTGTATAGGGAGAAAAGGAGAGGGCCTAGAACTGAGCCCTGGGGGACACCAGTGGTGAGAGCACGTGGTGCGGAGACAGCTTCTCGCCACGCCACTTGGTAGGAGCGACCGGTCAGGTAGGACGCAATCCAGGAGTGAGCCGCGCCGGGAGATGCCCAGCTCGGAGAGGGTGGAGAGGAGGATCTGATGGTTCACAGTATCAAAGGCAGCAGACAGGTCTAGAAGGACAAGAGCAGAGGAGAGAGAGTTAGCTTTAGCAGTGCGGAGAGCCTCCGTGACACAGAGAAGAGCAGTCCCAGTTGAATGACCAGTCCTGAAACCTGACTGGTTTGGATCAAGAAGGTCATTCTGAGAGAGATAGCAAGAGAGTTGGCTAAAGACGGCACGCTCAATAGTTTTGGAAAGAAAAGAAAGAAGGGATACTGGTCTGTAGTTGTTGACATCAGTGGGATCGAGTGTTGGTTTTTTTGAGAAGGGGGAGCAACTCTCGCTCTCTTGAAGACGGAAGGGACATGGCCAGCGGTCAAGGATGAGTTGATCAGCGAGGTGAGGTAGGGGAGAAGGTCACCGGAGATGGTCTGGAGAAGAGAGGAGGGGATGGGGTCAAGCGGGCAGGTTGTTGGGCGGCCTGCAGTCACAAGTCGCAGGATTTTATCTGGAGAGAGAGGGGAGAAAGAAGTCAAAGCATAGGGTAGGGCAGTGTGAGTAGGACCAGCAGTGTCATTAGACTTAACAAACGAGGATCGGATGTCGTCAACCTTCTTTTCAAAGTGGTTGACGAAGTCATCCACAGAGAGAGGAGGGGGGGGAGGATTCAGCAGGGAGGAAAATGTGGCAAAGAGCTTCCTAGGGTTAGAGGCAGATGCTTGGAATTTAGAGTGGTAGAAAGTGGCCTTAGCAGCAGAAACAGATGAAGAAAATGTAGAGAGGAGGGAGTGAAAAGATGCCAGGTCGGCAGGGAGTTTAGTTTTCTTCCATTTCGCTCCGCTGCCCGGAGCTCTGTTCTGTGAGCTCGCAGTGAGTCATCAAGCCACGGAGCTGGAGGGGAGGACGGAGCCGGCCGGGAGGATAGGGGACACAGAGAGTCAAAGGATGCAGAAAGGGAGGAGAGGAGGGTTGAGGAGGCAGAGTCAGGAGATTGGAGGGAGAAGGATTGAGCAGAGGGAAGAGATGATAGGATGGAAGAGGAGAGAGTAGTGGGAGAGAGAGAGCGAAGGTTGCGGCGGCGCATTACCATCTGTGTAGGGGCAGAGTGAGTAGTGTGGGAGGAGAGCGAGAGAGAAAAGGAAACAAAGTAGTGGTCGGAGACATGGAGGGGAGTTGCGGTGAGATTAGTAGAAGAGCAGCATCTAGTAAAGATGAGGTCAAGCGTATTGCCTGCCTTGTGAGTAGGGGGGACGGTGAGAGGGTGAGGTCAAAAGAGGAGAGGAGTGGAAAGAAGGAGGCAGAGAGAAATGAGTCAAATGTAGACGTAGGGAGGTTGAAATCCCCCAAAACTGTGAGGGGTGAGCCATCCTCAGGAAAGGAGCTTATCAAGGCGTCAAGCTCATTGATGAACTCTCCAAGGGAACCTGGAGGGCGATTGGGTCTCAATTGGGTTGACGTTGGGGGATTGTGGAGGCCAGGTCATCTGATGCAGCACTCCATTACTCTCCTTCGTAAAATAGCCCTTACACAGCCTGGAGGTGTGTTGGGTCATTGTCCTGTTGAAAAACAAATGATAGTCCCACTAAGCTCAAACCAGATGGGATGGCGTATCGCTGCAGAATGCTGTGCACTGTAAACCCTAATAAATTCACATAACTCAAAAATTATTTTGTAACAGATTACACAAAAATATTTTAGTGATGTTTTTAAATGTTTTAAGTTTACATAAAATAAAAATTACATTTACAGTTGCCTTAAATTATCTCAATGTTATCTTATACATATTGATATTCCTCAACTTATAATTAGGGAGTAATTCACTCAACATTTTCAATATTTTTCAACTCATATAATGTGGGAAATACACTCAAAATATTAAATATTCTTGAACTCATATAATGTGTGAAATACACTCAAAATTTTCAATATTCTTCAACTCATAATGTGGGACATGCAATCAAAATTAATTATAAACTGAAATACTGATGTCGGTCCATTACACAATTATAATCAGCTAATAATGTTAGAAAACATGAAAGTGACACCACAGTGACAATTTAACTTTTTTTTTATTCAACACAATGTGCTTTTAAAAAGGCACGAATCAAAAGGAGCTCAGTCAAAACAAAGTGCTTGTCATAAATTAAAACAAAAAAGGAAAAGGAAATGACTCCATAAAAACAAAATGTGTTTTAAAGTACATTAAGTGTTAATAGTTCCATATTCTGATAGTGGTCATTGCTACAGAGGGTAGATTCAGTATTTTGGGTCTCCATATCACATTATTCAGTAAACATTATGATAAAAACTCACAAAGGCTTCATGATAAAATTCAATAAGATTCTAATTATAATCCATCCTCAACAGCAATGACCACTATTAGAATGTGGAGCCATTTAAAACGTTTTGGCACTTACTGTACCTTGAAGGCTGCAACTCACTTTTTTTAAATAAAACATTCAAATAAAATACTGGTTTCTACTGTGCCGTACTTCAACTGGCAACATCAAGGTAAGCATTAGGTCACACAACATTAAACATGTATAGTGCATGAATTCAACAGTCGTTTCCCACAAGTACAGTACAAAAACTTGGGCTTGGCAATACGTCAATGTTGTGATATTTATCTATTAACAATCAATGTATTAAATCTGAGGTAGAAGAGGCAAACAGTGTAACATATTAAACATGAAGTAGAAGAGGCAAATTATTACATTTGTAAAGAGGGGAAAAAAACAAAAAACATCCTCAATACTCAGCTCAACAAATAGTCCATTCTGAGGATTTCACTCTTCTGTGACCTCTTTAACTTCAGCAATTTTCCTGATTCTTCATAAACGCGATTTCCTTCTTCTAGTATATGCTCCATTTCATAACCAAAACCAGGAACAACAAAGTGATCAGGCCAACTCTTCTGGCGCTGTAACGCAGGTACATGTGGGAGAATGTCTGTGTCAGAAGATGCAGTAGATGCAGTAGATGAGGTGTCACCTTCAGGTCTGACGACTCTCAATGTGCCCTTCTCTGGTAACTCCTGAATGTCCACAAGAAGACAAAGATCACCTTTAAAGTCCGGATCCTCATAGTGCAGGCTAAAGTCCCCATCCAGTCTCGGCTTGAACCTCTCTTGCATTATTTCTTTCAGCTCCTCCACTGACTTTGGTCGCTCAAGTAGAGTAAGTTTCAGGGCGGTGTCTCGTGCAACATACACACGCAGTACATGCTTCTGGGCAGCAGCCATCTTTTGATTCCTAAAAGACAAAAACATGTTAATTTTCATGGAGAGCGAAGGTGACACACACAACATATACATGTCCACATACCCACTGGTCCACAAAAACACTGGGACACCACTTGAACGATGGGATGTATGGAAAGCCAGCTGCTGTAGTGGGGCAGTTTATTCATGTACCCACTGGTCCGCACAGCTCCAAGAGAATGTTGCAGTTATCCGTTTACCTGGTTCAACAAATCTTCAGTGTAATAATATGAAACGTTTGGGTGTCAAGAGCAATCTTCCATCTATGTTGTAAGCGCAGAGAGGTGTTTTGTCATTTAGCTCTGATGGGGTGTGAACAGCCAGATTGTTTGGGAAAAGTTCGTAAGATCTCAGGTGTTCAATGTAGTGTGATGTGTGCTCTTGGCAAAGAAAGACAACACTACTGTTAACCAGGAGAACCTGTTCAATTCTACAGTAATTAGGCAGTCCTCCCTCTTGTCCCACGGACATCATAATCAGTTCCATCAATGCAGACCTTTGATGTGCTGTAAATAACATTGCTTGCTGTTATTTGTTCAATGTATGTCTTGGCAACATTTGGAAGCATTGATACCAGTACAGAAGATACATTTGATGTCTGCTGGTGATGTTTGAAGAATCCGGAGGCACTGAGATGGTATGCTACCATGTATTGATGCCTGTCTGCAAGTGTTTTTAACACATTTTTAAAGTTTTGTGTGTCGTGTACAACTCTCTTGAAAAAACGGTGTTTACCCTCAAACCTCATTGTCCACAAGTGTACAAGGGGCCCAAAACGGCGTACAAGGTCAGGATAGTGCTCAATGTAGTGATGCTTAGGATGGTGGAGTTTGAAATCTGGAAAGGCTTCTTTCAGCATCTCTCTATGATCCTGTATCTTGGACTGTAAATACTGGATGGACTCCTCTGTGAATTCTGTGCACAGCGATAACTCTACTACCTCTTTTAAGTCCATTAGCACAGTCCATGCTCCATCCTCTTCAGGAACTGAAGTCCCAATAATCAAAGGGAGCAGTCTAAGCAATGTGGCATTTTCATGGCCGTTACCACCAATGCTTTTCATTACAGCGAAGGTCTGTGGTATTTTATGAGGTTTGTCAAGCTTGTCTGTGTGCTGGTATGGAAACGATAGAATTCTCTCGTTCAAATATTCAAGGGTGAAGTATTTGCAACGGATCATCTCTCCGATACACAGGGCGAGCTCTACGGGCACAATGCCCTCAAAAAGATTGTGGAGGGCATCAGGTGGAAAGCCAGTGACCGTATGAAAATGCTCTAGATGCTGGCTCAGGACACAATCTGCCTGAACACCATTCTGACTCTGACTACCCCCATGCATTACAGCATGCACATCACTATTATGGCTGTCTTTTGTCCTAAGACTGAACTCGCCACTTGCAACTTCATGAGTCTGAAGTTTAGCTTGTGTCGCTGTGCAGAATCTGCAAAAATATTCTGCTCTAAAAGACTTTGAAAAGCCTGCCAAATCATGGGCTGCAAGATTGTCAGACACCACACACATGACTGTTCCTTGAACTACCTTACCAATAGACTCAATGAATACCCCATCTTGTTCAAGGGTACGGAGGTCTCTCAACAAAGGACCAAGTGCTTTTTCATAGCCAAATGTCTGTATGTCAGCCACTTTACATAAAGCTGCAAGCTGAATTACATGCAGGGCTGATCGGTATTTACTGGCAAGATCAGCAAGAGTCCAGTATACTGAACAGATTTTGTGTATTTTCCGTGATGTGCCAAGTGGATTGGCTATTTCCAAATCATCAATGTACAAAATGAATGTTATCGTTAACTCATCTGAAGACAAGAATGTGTTCTCTTTGAAGTACAAGCCATCTTGGTGGCTTACATAATGACTGTTTTGTGCCACTTCTGTTTCTTTAATTTTGTCCAGAATATCTGTATGATTGAAGATTTTTTGTATCATCTCCAGAATGGGAACATGCACTGCTGTGTGTCCTGGCTGTAGCAGATACTGTACAGGCTTTACCACAGGGTAATTATTCGATGAAGGTTTTCCTTCTCTTGGTTGAGGATAACTGCTTCCCCTTAGCTGTGGCACTGACAATAATATTACTGTCCATAACAGTACTGACAACATCATTTAGAAGTGTTTCACTGACAGTGATGTCATGACTCTGTAAGACCTCTCTAATATCTTGTTTGAGTATCGGTTGGGACAAGGAAAATATTTGAGTCAAATGTTCCACTATCTCCTGAGATGCCATGTCAGATACATGAAGAATAGATTGCATCTTTAGGAATAACGATGCCAAGTTATGCTTCAACTGGGCTCTTAAAGTGTCTGTGTCACACTGACCGTTCACCTCATCAAGATCAAATGTGTCCGCAGACCCTGCACTGTGACTTTCCGCGTGTTCCCCAAGACTTTCTGCTGCAACTACAACTGGGGCACTATCATTGTCTGCCAATACAACACATTCACCAAAGTCTGAATGACCACCATGTTTTCTACTTTTGTGTGCATTAAACGCTGAGTAGCTATTTGTTCTGTAATTACAATTCTTGAATGGGCATGCTACCATCTCATGACTTAGTAAATGACTTCTCAAATGACCCAATAGAATTTCCTCAGAAAAGGGCAGCTTGAAGTTACACAAAGGACATGTAAAAAAAAACACATGCTCCTTCAGTTGCATCTACTCTACATGAATCATTATGACATCTTGACAGATGAGCTTTCATCGCTTCGAATGATGGAAAAGTACAAATGCAACTGTCATAGAGACATGGCAGGGGGGACACTCTTGAATATTGGCTATGCAGTACAGTATAGTGCCAAAATAATTGTCCCCGGGTATTTGAAGTTGCAGAACACAACTTGCACTTCCACTCCATTGGGCCAACTTCAGCCTGCAATTTAAATATTTTCGATTAAAGTCTAAACCATTTCAGCCCTGTTTTGCACTTTTGGCTATTCAAAAGTTGATTTTAAAAAATAAAAAAATAAAAAAATGATGCCAACCAGTTAACACATCAGTAATTTGATTAAATCTGTTCTGCTGCCAAAAAAATCTAAACATTGTGAATAACTCAAGGCGAAAATCTTTATTTTTATTTTTTATTAGTACACAATTTACAAAACTCACCTATTAGCACCTGTCTGATGGTGAAACGCTGGCTCTCTGTAGCACTCTTTGTAGTCCGATATCTGTACACAACATGCGCACAAAGATGATTTGTTAATGTTCAAAAACATTTTTAAAATAATAATGTGAATATATAGATAAAAAGTTTCCAAATCTATCAAAAACATTCATTGTACACTAATTATAGTAAAAATGAAAATGTTAAAAGATAAGCAAGTTAGTTATTAACAAGCAAAGCATCAAAGTTGTGTGCTTATAGATCTGCTATTTCTGTTGTTGGTCTTTGTATTTAACAAAGTATTAATAAAGGGTTCAAGTGATCAACTGTTGACCCCACAGTTGAGATAATTTTTTTTTGACAAATAGCAAAAGAATGACTGTGGAAACACATAAAATAAAACCAATTATTAGTAACACTATTTCATAATACATCCTACTTGAACTGTTAAAAGGATTTCGAGATGATCTCACAACCACACACTTGAGCCTAGGAAGAAATACAAACACAGGCCTGGTTAGCATCATGATAACACACTCACATTATGTTGTTTAGCATTGTTCGTTTCACGCTAGCACACACGTACACACAGCTCGATAACGTAAAATATTTACTGTGTAAGGCAGACACTTATTGAAATAAGTATACTCACAGTACGCACTTGCATTACCGGCGAACAGCGAAAACTCATGGACCTTCCTCCACCGTCAATGTCCCGGGTAAACATGCATTATGGGAAATGTAGTTCATCCAGGAAACCCGCTGATAACGTTACACCGTTGTAAGATGAAGTAACGTAACGTATTTGTCACATATTTAACAACTTCTAAAGTTACAATTACTTGGATTTTTTAAACTATTTACAACAAATATTCACTGTGCACATTGTACAAATGTATTCCCAGTTCCACATTTAAGACTATCGAAATTCAATTTAAAAAAAAGCAACAAAAACAACATTAGAGTTACTTACCAAATCAGAGGTGATGATAAGATGGCGCTTAAGAAAACGAGGGCAATAAGACTAATGATAAAAACGGAGATGGTGGTGGTTTCAAGCGGGCAGCATAAAAGTGCGCATTGCAAACAAATTAAAACAAATTAAACTGTGTTCCACATCCACACGGGCGGCCCTAACATCCCCGCATCAAGGCAAATTCAAGATGGCTGACTCAGCTTTCCTGAGGGAGAGATGACCCACCCACCAGAACGTCATGACGTCGATAACGTCATGACACTACCTAAACTTTTTGAGCGTTCCACACAAATTACCTATAAAATATTGAGCTCTCTTCAATTAAAGTGGCATAAATCTCAACAGAGCTCAACACTTTATAGTTTGGTCAACTGCATAACGACATTTGACTGTTATGACCTTATTACTTATGAGCTAGTACAACTGTTTGGGATTACAGTGTGGTAGCCATGCTGGTTAAGTGTGCCTTTAATTCTAAATAAATCACAGACAGTGTCACCAGCAAAGCACCCCCACACCATAACATCTCCTCCTCCATGCTATACGGTTGGAACTACACATGCGGAGATCATCTGTTCACCCACACCACGACTCACAAAGATACGGCGGTTGGAACCAAAAATCTCCAATTTGGACTCCAAACCAAAGGACACATTTCCACCGGTCTAAAGTCCATTGCTCGTGTTTCTTGGCCGAAGCAAGTCTCTTCTTCTTATTGGTGTCCTTTAGTAGTGGGTTCTTTGCAGCAATTCGACCAAGAAGGCCTGATTCATACAGTCCCCTCTGAACAGTTGATGTTGAGATGTGTCTGTGACTTGAACTCTGTGAAGTATTTATTTGGGCTGCAATTTCTGAGGCTCGTAACTCTAATGAACTTATCCTCTGCAGCAGAGGTAACTCTGGGTCTTCCATTCCTGTGGCGGTCTTCATCATAGCGCTTTATGGATTTTGTGACTGCACTTGAAGAAACTTTCAAAGTTCTTTAAATGTTCCGTATTGACTGACCTTCATGGACTGTAATTTCTCTTTGCTTATTTGTTGCTGTTCTTGACATAATATGGACTTGGTCTTTTACCAAATAAGGCTATCTTCTGTAAGTATTCAGACCCTTTGCTATGAGACTCGAAATTGAGCACAGGTGCATCCTGTTTCCATTGATCATCCTTGAGATTTTTCTACAACTTGATTGGAGTCCACCTGTGGTAAATTCAATTGATTGGACATGATTTGGAAAGGCACACATCTGTCTATATAAGGTGCCACAGCTGACAGTGCATGTCAGAGCAAAAACCAAGTCATGATGTCGAAGGAATTGTCCGCAGAGCTCCGAGACAGGATTGTGTTGAGGCACAGATCTGGGGAAGGGTACCAAAAAATGTCAGCAGCATTGAAGGTCCCCAGGAACACAGTGGCCTCCATCATTCTTAAATGGAAGAAGTTTGGAACCACCAAGACTCTTCCTAGAGCTGGCCGCCCGGCCAAACTGAGCAATCGGGGGAGAAGGGCCTTGGTCAGGGAGGTGACCAAGAAGCCGATTGTCACTCTGACAGAGCTCCATAGTTACTCTGTGGAGATGGGAGAACCTTCCATAAGGACAACCATCTCTGCAGCACTCCACAAATCAGGCCTTTATGGTAGAGTGGCAAGACGGAAGCCACTCCTCAGTAAAACGGACATGACAGTCCGCTTGGAGTTTGCCAAAAGGTACTTAAAGGACTCTCAGACCATGAGAAACCAGATTGTCTGGTCTGATGAAACCAAGATTGAACACTGGCCTGAATGCCAAGCGTCACGTCTGGAGGAAACCTGGCACCATCCCTACGGTGAATCATGGTGGTGGCAGCATCATGCTGTGGGGATGTTTTTCAGCGGCAGTGAATGTGAGACTAGTCAGGATCGAGGGAAAGATGAACAGAGCAAAGTACAGAGAGATCCTTGATGAAAACCTGCTCCAGAGCACTCAGGACCTCAGACTGGGGGCGAAGGTTCACCTTCCAACAGGACAACAACCCTAAGCACACAGCCAAGACAACGCAGGAGTGGCTTCGGGACAAGTCTCTGAATGTCCTTGAGTGGCCCAGCTAGATCCCTGACTTGAACCCGATCTAACATCTCTGGAGATACCTGAAAATAGCTGTGCAGTGACGCTCCCCATCCAACCTGACAGAGCTTGAGAGGATCTGCGGAGAAGAATGGGAGAAACTCCCCAAATACAGGTGTGCCAAGCTTGTAGCATCATTCCCAAGAAGACTCAAGGCTGTAATCGCTGCCAAAGGTGCTTCAACAAAGTACTGAGTAAATTTGCACAAAGAAAATAAAACCTGTTTTTGCTTTGTCATTATGGAGTATTGTGTGTAAATTGATGAGGGAAAAAAACAATGTAATCCATTTTAGAATAAGGCTGTAACGTAACAAAATGTGGAAAAAGTCAAGGGGTCTGAATACTTTGCGAATGCATTGTATGTACGGCAGGACCAAAATGGACAGATAGGTAGGAGCAAGCCCATGTAATGCTTTGTAGGTTAGCAATAAAATCTTGAAATCAGCCCTAGCCTTAACAGGAAGCCAGAGGCTTGCACTGGAGTAATATGATCAAATGTTTTGGTTCTAGTCAAGATTCTAGCAGCCATGTTAAGCACTAACTGAAGTTTATTTAGTGCTTTATCCGGGTAGCCGGAAAGTAGAACATTGCAGTAGTCTAATCTAGAAGTGACAAAAGCTTGGATATGTTCGTCAAAAACAAAGATCAGGGTCCAGAGTAACGCCGAGGTCCTTCACAGTTTTATTTGAGACGACTGTACAACCATCAAGATGAATTGTCAGATCCAACAGCAGATCTCTTTGTAGGCAATTTTGGGGCTTCACCATGTTCACCATTACTGCCACTTTTAGTGAGTTTGGTACACATCCAGTGGATAGGGAGCCATTTATTATGTTCAACATAGGAGGGCCAAGCACAGGAAGTAGCTCTTTCAGTAGTTTAGTTGGAATAGGGTCCAGTATGCAGCTTGAAGATCTAGAGGCCATTACTACTTTCATGAATGTGTCAAGAGATACAGGATAAAAAAAACCTGAGTGTCTCTATTGATCCTAGGTCCTGGCATTTCTATGCAGACTCAGGACAACTGCGCTTCGCAGATTCAAAGAGGTGTCCATAATTTGCTTTCTAATGATCATGATCTTTTAGTCTTAGAAGTTCATTAATTCATCACCGCTAAAGTGAAAGCCATTCTCTCTTGGGGAATGCTGCTTTTTAGTTAACTAGTTGGAAGACTTCCAGTTTGGTGAAGCGCCATTTCCGTTCCAATTTTCTGGAAGCTTGCTTCAGGGATCGGGTATTTTCTGTATACCAGGGAGCTAATTTCTTGTGACAAATGTTGTTTGTTTTTAAGGGTGTGACTGCATCTAGGGTAATGCAAGTTTAAATGTAGATCATCAGTTAGGAGGTTAACCGATTTTTGTACTCCGACATCCTTGGTTAGGTGGAGGGAGTCTGGAATGGCATCTAGGAATCTTTGGGTTGTCCCGAGAATTTATAGCACAGCTTTTGAGGATCCTTGGTTGAGGTCTGAGCAGGTTATTTGTTGAGATTTAATAAAATGGTGGTCCGATAGTCCAGGACATGTTGGACAAAACCCACTGAGTAGATGATGGCTCCGAAAGCCTTTTGGAGTGGGTCTGTGGACTTTTCTATGTGAATATTGAAGTCACCAAAAGTTCGAATATTATCTGCCATGACTACAAGGTCCGATAGGAATTCAGGGAACTCAGTGAGGAACACTGTATACGGCCCAGAAGGCCTGTAAACAGTAGCTATAAAAAGTGATTGAGTAGGCTGTATAGATTTCATGACTAGAAGCTCAAAAAACAGAAAACGCAGTCATTTTTCTAATGTAAATTGAAATTTACTGTCGTAAATGTTAGCAACACCTCTACCTTTGCGGGAAGTGCGTTGTATATGGTCACTAATGTAAGCAGGAGGACAGGCCTAATTTAACACAGTAAATTAATCAGGCTTGACCCATGTTTCAGTCAGGCCAATCAAATCAAGATTATGTTCAGTGATTAGTTCATTGACTAGGACTGCCTTGGAAGTGAGGGATCTAACATTAAGTAGCCCTATTTTGAGATGTGAGAGATCACAATCAGATTATTTGGAAAAGGAGCTGCACCTCTTGAATTGTGAGTAATTTGACAAAGGTAAGTGTCATAGAAACTGCAGAATATGCTCTTTCAGATACTATATAGAAATCACAATGTTTTACCTGCATGTGACTCTGAAGGAGGATTTGATAAAGCGATGCTCCCTTCCCTGCATCTGTCAATTACAAGATGTGCTCATTTCTTCATGAACAATTTGACAACTGATAAATCTAATATTGTCACTCATCAGATTATTGTAAATGTAATCTTGTCTATAGGCTAACTCTTATGTGTGAAATTAGTTTTGGTATAATTTAGGTGTAGTTTCGATGGGCTGGCTGTGCAGGTTGGCTGACTGGCATCGTTTGTTTCCCGCTCATCAACTTGGATAGAGTCAAGGATATGTTTTGCATTATTCTAAAGGCCTACTGCAATATGTAGCATGCTTTCGTTTCCCTTACAATAAATGTGATTAGTAATTGAGTTATAGTAAATAAAACAGTCCCATAACGGCTTCTTTCTACAAAGTAAAACGTTAAAGAGAATAGTATCAACCTGCAAGGCATGCGGTCAAATTATTAACATGAGCGCCAACACTGACAAATAGGCATAACACAAACTCATCATTACACTATTGTTTTTCTAAATTAAATCAACCTCTTCACCCTCATCATTCAGTGAGGCCTAATTTAATTTCAATTGTGAAGTAACTTGCACAATTATCGCCCATTCCATCCATTTGTCATTAATTCAGTGGGCTGGCATCGTTTGTTTCGCTGGATCGAGTCAAGGATATGTTTTGCATTATTCTAAAGGCCTACGGCAACATGTAGCATGTTTTCGATTCCCTTACAATAAATGTGATTAGTAACAGAGTTATAGTAAATAAAACAGTCCCATTACAGCATTTTCTAACAAAGTAAAATGTAAATGAGAATGGTATCAACCCGCAAAGATGCGGTCAAATTATTTGCTGCTGATTAAATAGGCATAACACAAACACTAAATTAAATCAACCTCTTCACCCTCCTTATCATCCAGTTAGTCCTAATTTAAATTCAATTGTGAAGTAAGGTGCACAATTATTGCCCATTCATCCATTTGTTATTAGACAGAGACACATTAGCGCCTGCCTGGGTACCAACGTCCTACATCACACTGTTTTGGCGGATTAAGTTAGGATTAGGTGTGAAAAAAGGTCAAAAGGCTCTAACTACTTTTCTGTTTGGGATTTCAAAATTCTGAAAAATGAGCAGTGTAAAATACAAACATTTTCAATGAAGGAGCAGGACATAGAGAAAGAGCTCCTTGTAGTAGCAAAGAAGTCGTCGGAGGGTCCACCGTCACCACCACCCACCCAGGCCCCTATCCAGACCCCTCTGGATCTGGATGAGGATAGGGCTGTTGCGGTGACCGTATTACTGCCACACCGGCGGTCACGAGTCATGAATGCAGTCAAATTCTCCATAACTGGTTAGTCACAGTAATTAGGCTTCTCCAAGCCTGCTGATGGTCATTAGTAGCCTACCAAACTTGATAACTGCCTGGTACTCAGCACTCTATTGTCCCTCTAATCACGCTGACATCAATGCAAATGTAATCGAAAATCTAATCAAACACTTCATGAGAGCCCATGTTGTGCAACATTTCTATAGGGTATGCAATTGTGCGAGAAAACAGAGTGATGGCCTCTACTAAAAAGAGGAGTATCCCATCAGCTTTCTATAGGCTAGGCCTACTACATTTATTTCTCAACTTTCCTAATATTAACCGTATTGCTTATCTTTACAACAGGAGTATAGCCTACCTGGCTGGCATGAAAATGACCATGGGAAAAGCGCCTCCATTCGCTATTTAAGTGCATAGATTACATGTATTTTGTCAACTGCCCCTGTTTCGAGACAGGTGCATGATAATGGTCCATTCTAAATCAAAACAAATTTCACGCATATTATTTAGTAAAGACAAGATTCAATCCAGAATAGTCTGATGGGTGACAATATTAGCCTATCACTTGTGAATTATATATTATCACTTGTGAATGATGCCCAGCATAAGAAGAAATGCCTTTTTTTTGCGTGACTTTTTCAAATCCTAGTCGCACACCTCATGTAGCCTAGCCCATAGGCCCATATGTTTTGATAAGGTTTGTATCACAACTAAAGTGGCCAAATTACTTCTTAAAATTAAGTACATTAATACGCTTTACAAGGGGTGTAGAGCCTAACTGGCATACATAAGCAGCTCGTGAGTTTCAAGTTTGGGGATAATTTTCACCATAGAAATGCACCTTTATAATAAAAGCATTACATGCATAATCGCATTTGCGGTACATTTTGATAATGGTGTTTTCCTGCTAATGGAACATTCACGCTTATAGCCTACTGCCATGTGTGAATAGCTGCGCTTATAATGTGAAGAAATAGCCTAATAGTTCATTAAGATTTTAAGCTAAACGTTCTGATCTGTTGCATCAGCCAGATTGTGTTTTTTGAGCTAGTGTATCTATCACATCCCACAACTGTCCCAGACTATGTTTGGAATATTTATTTTTTGCGCAGAATAGGTCGACTTTTGTACTATGGGGGACAGTAGATTGACATAGGCTAGTGCTTTTGCTGTTCGTTAGGCCTACTCATCTTGTTGGCTGACGAAAAGTAAATGTTGACAGTTCTTCCAATATCTTCAATATGCAACCTGGGAATTGGATAAGTTGCGTCCCCGATATGTCTGTCTTCACTTGTAGCCTGTGAGAAAGACCCGATCACCTGATGGAGAGCTATGTGAGTGAGAGATGCTTCGGAGTGCGCAGCATTCAGGGAGAAGGCCACAACACAGCACTCCGGGCCAAGGGCACAACGACCACTGTCTGAAAAAGACATGGATTTTAGGGTGCATTACGGCCACATGAAGGGGATGCCGCTGTGAAATTCGAGGCATTATCAAGTGCTTGTCAAATTGTGAATGAGAGACTGATGAAGTGTGTACAGCCTGCGCAAAAAACAAAGTAGAGCTCATGCCTTTCAAGCTACTATTTTTCAAATCATCATTAGTTTCATCATGCAGCCTTACAATGTATTAAAAATCAAAACATATAGCCCAACGTTTGTAGAACAACTAAAGTTACATTAATAACTCTAAATTAAGCAGATAGGAGTACCTATTTCTTTGTTAACCGCTCAACACAGAATAGCCGCATGACGCACTCCCTCAAATCGTTTGGAGAAAATATCATTTTGTCACACGTGTAGAGAGGAATAGGCAGGAGGCAGTCGCAGGTTTAGAACTACTGCATTTATTAAAGCACCATAGATTAAAGCGGGATGAAACCCACAGTGCAAAATATAAAGTACTCAGGAAATAGTAGGAGCGATTCCTCTCAGGAAAACAAGCAACATATACAATGACCGACAAAGACAAATGACAGCGGGAGTATATATACAGTGATAGAGTGGGGATTGGAACCAGGTGTGTGTAATGATGACGAGACAAGTCCGGGGTTGATGAGTGAAGGATGTTTGCCAGCAGCAGGTTCGGCAGCAGCTAGAAGGCCAGCGACGCCCGAACGCCTGAGCTGGACAGGAGAGGGAGCCAACGCGAAGGCTGGTGTGACACCTTCCCATTTTATTCAGCTTTGTTCAATTGTATTCTTCATAATATAAAATAATGCCACGGAATTCTAAGCAAATCCTGTCTGCTAAATGAACTAGTGTAGCCCAAAGCCATTTGGCATAGCCAGAGCAGGACTTAACATACGGACAACTCAGAGTATGCTATTCTGTTCTTCTGAAATAGACTACATTTTCTTCATATCATGCTTCTTTAGACCTGTCAAAAATAAATAATGGATTTATTGTGACAGTGTAGGCTATATTACATGGATTTATTAGACTTTTTAAAATGTAGATGTTCCAAAGGTCTGCATCAGTGGCTTGTAGGCTATGTGTGGAAGCGAGGAGATGCTAAATGTGTTTATGTTCATAAACGGTCAATTACCGTGAGGCTGACAGTTATTTGCTTGACAATCACCAGCTGACGAAATTTTGTGACCACCACAGCCCTAGATGAGAACGTTTTTTTTGAAAGGCTGACCATTGACAAAAAAGCAGCCGTCAGGTTCTACATCCATAGGATCATTTATGAAGCAGAGGCCAAGGATGACTAGCTGTGTGTGTCTTGCCCCCGACTATATATGCTTACTTACAGTCAGAAATTGAAACTAAGAATCAATGGTTTGAATGTTTGCAGAAGGAAATGGTTACAGTAGCAATGTTAGTTTAATGTAACGCTTGGCTACCTCGTGGTGATCACTCACTGTCTGAAATGCTCATTAAGGATTAAAGAAGGATACAATTATTGCACTGTACTACGATATAACCTCAAAGATTTTTATTTGCTGTTTTTTTCCCTATTGATAATCTATCTGTCTGTTGAAATGGCGATTTTTGCACTGAGCTCACTATCAGTGTTCTTGGTATTGATATCAAGTTCAATTCACAGCATGCGTGCCTTAAAGTTGAATATCCCCAAAGTTTTATTACCACACGTTTCTGCAAACTGTTGCTGCACATTCTCACCACTCTTTATTATCATGGCCGGAGAAGTTCACAAACTCAATCCAAGCTTGATGAAAACTCTGACAAGGGTGTTCCCTTTCATTCCTCTTATACTGCTACACAAACAAGTCATATAAGCATGATTTACATTATTCATTATTAACTTTGGTTCCTGCATGTGACTGATTGAGACCTCAAAAGGCTTCTTCTCTCAAAGCTGGGACCTTGAAACAGAGATACTTCTTTTGGTTCCCTGAACAATGTTCTGGGCATACTACCAATTGGTCTGAGGAGGAGGTCACAGTCACCTGCACGAACCAAGATAGAGTGAGAGGAGATGCTGTGTACAATTCAATGCTATCTCTTCAGTCAAAATTTTCCCTCACTGAAAAGCGCTATAGAAATTATTAAATCCAAACTGGTCTGTAAATGAAGCCGGTCTGTAAATGAAGACCGGTATATATATTTTTTTACGGTATACCATCCAGCCCTAGGTGTAATGAACAGTCAGTAACCCCTCCATGTTTCGGATTAGCGCTTCAACTCCTTAAACACTCCCCACCCTGTGATGTAATATAGGACCTGACTCTTCAAGTAGGGGAGTGTTTCAGCTGGCTCTGATTCTGTTTCCATTTCCAGGGTGGGATCTAGTGATGGGAATTTTCAGTGAGCCGGCTCATTTGGCTCCGTTCATTTAAGGTTCACTTAAAAGAGCTGGCTCCCAAACGGCTCTTCATTCAAAATGCTTAAAAATCAACCTAGAACCATGAAAAAAAGTATAATCTCCAATGTAAAGCCCAAAAGGTAGGCTACCATTATGTCAGATTGTGAAATGCGCGTTCAGATACATTATTACCTGGCCAAATTATTAGATCAACGTGGACCAGATTGATGTGCTCTCCCCACTATGTATCTGCAGTGAGGATTCACGCACTAGATAATTATTTTGTAACTTATCTGCAGAAAAACGTTGTTTTGAGCTCAAAAAACACTAGTAGCGGTATGCAAATCAGGGAGCCAAATGAACGTTTGTTTGCGAACGACCCATCACTACTGTGATCTCCACTTCTGTGTCTGGAGTGGGTCTGATGGTGTCGACGTACTTGATCAGGATTTGCGCCGTCAGTCTGATGTCTAAAATTGGTTGATGGCAATTCGCTTTAATCGTGCTCTGCAATGCTTTGCCAGAGGCTGGATCATGTTGTTGGACCAGAACGGAGAGTGAAGATTCTCGTTGGCATCGGTGGAGACACGGCCTGTGAGGAAAAACCTCAATGGTGAAGCTGGGTTGCAGAGGCTTCTTATCCTGTGGGGGTCAGCTAGGAGAAAAGAAGTGGGGACCTCAGGTCTTGCATGTCTGAAGGGAACAGCAGGGAGCCTGCCAGGACAAGCATGGTTGATGTGGCCGTCCTCACCCCAGCTCCCCTGTCTTCAGAGAACGGAAAACTGTTCCCATCCATACCGTCTGAAACTCCTAGAGCCTCTGGAGCTTCCACTGGGCCACTTGAGTTGCATTTGGTGCGAATAATGCTGTTGGAATAGAATGAAACTAGATATTACATTGAACTAAAAATATAAATGCAACATGTAAAGTATTGGTCCCAAGAAATGTAAATAGTAAAACTGGTGAATCACATGTGGTTTCAAAACACTCCCAACCTTTTATGTAGAGAGGAAAAGGCGAAGTGAGAGGGATAACTGGGCCCAAAATCTGTCTTCTCCAGCAGATGGTGTTTTTTGTATAGCGGTCAATCAGAGAGTGTTGAATTTGGGTAACAAAAAATGGAATGGCTTATTTAATCAAATCGAAGTTTCTTATTGCTTAGGTTGTTATGAATGTACTGATATATGTAGGGCACGTGATATCCCGGCAACTTTGACAAAAAACACTATATCGGAGTTGTGCCTGTTGTTCACACGCATATCTGTCCTCTCATTGGCTAGAATGGTCCCACCTGATCTATCCTCCTCCCAACTGCCTTCCATTTTTGAAGACATTTATTTTCATTGTTAGAGCGGCCACTTGAGTATCTGGTCAATATAATGGATAATCTGTGATGTAGGCTACAATCTTATTTGTCATCATGAGATAAATAAATGTATCTCGCCATAATGAGGGAATAATTGTTTGATAAAAATTGTTTTATTCATACAGGTACAGTATGTCCTCTCTGGACTTCCATACTAGGGGTGTGCGGAGTAGTCAGACAAAACGAGTATCGTAACGGATATGGGCAATTTTCTGGATACGATTATGATCAGAGTATTTGTTTTTTATTATCCATGATCAGGAAAAAAAGTAATTTTCGGGTGCCAGTACGCATCTTTCTCATGTCAGTCAGTTATGTGCGAGATTCTACGTGGTCTAAATGGCAGTTTTCGATAACATCAAAACCTCAGCCGACTAACTGATCTACAAATCACCTTTCATCATAAATAACGATTTATTATTATTTGTAGATGAGTCAATCCCAATTTATCCATGGTACGTTGCAGTTTTGATCCTGTATGTTGTATGTTGATCATACTGCTTTGATTGGATAGAGTGAAGGTGGATTTCTCCATCCACTCGCTTCATAATTTCACCGATCAGTTTCCTTGCATATTTTCGGTCTGATAATTTAGATTGCTGCTGCCTGGCAGCTACCATGATAAATCACATTGCGAGGACGTTTGTTATCAAGCTATCAATGTGCTTAATATCTAACAAGCGGGGCAAGGATAAGGAAAAAATATGAAACGCTGATGTGCATTCTGACTGAGTGACAGCAAATTTGAATGGCCGCTGCAAATTGAGGACACACACTCCTCCACACACTGCTCCTAATCTGCAGTTTTTTTGCAGTGCGAATGTGCAGGTAATTTTTTTGGCAACATATTAAAACACTTTTTCCCATCATGAGTATCATCCGATCCGCCTGCCAATTTACGGATACGATTACGAATACGAGGATGGCCATGTCGGCACACCCCTATTCAGTACATCTATCCAGCGTTGCACTTCATCATTTATTTCCTTATAGAACCATAGCCACGGGAAGGGAACACCCTGGATTAATTTAAATACATTTGCCAAAATTATAGAATTACCGCTTTCTGTTCATAAAGACATTTTATCATTTAGAATACTACACCAGGAGTAGGCCTATAATTTAGCCACAGAGGATAAATAACTTATTTTTTTTAAATAGCCTAGCTGTGGATTGTGTGTAGCCAAATAACAAGGCATAGCGTAAAATCGGGAACGTGCAGCAAATCTGTTAGTGAATAAATATTCAAATACAATCGCGGGAAAACAAAAGGTTATTGTTATATTATTTTACTTTTTATTTAATTTTTTTACTTTAGTTTATTTAGTAAATATTTTCTTAACTCTTTCTTGAACTGCATTGTTGGTTAAGGGCTTGTAAGTAAGCATTTCACGGTAAGGTCTACTACACCTGTTGAATTCGGAGCATTTGACAAATAACATTTAATTGGATTTGTAAACCAAATGGCTCCTACTGAAAAGAGAAGACTAATCTGACAAAATACCCCATAATGACAAAGTGGAAACATGTTTTTAGAAATATTTGCAAATGTATTGATAATTACATACAGAAATATCTCATTTACATAAGTATTCACACCCTTCAGTCAATACATGTTAGAATCATCTTTGGCAACGATTACAGCTGTGAGTCTTTCTGGGTAAGTCTCCAGGAGCTTTGCACACTTGGATTGTACAATATTTGCACTTAAAAAATAAAAAAAATTCTTCAAGATTTGTCAAATTGGTTGTTGATCATTGCTAGACTGCCATTTTCAAGGCTTGCTGTCAAAACGATTTTGGTTCAAACTCGGTCACTCAGGGACATTCAATGTCGTCTTGGTAAGCAACTCCAGTGTATATTTGGCCTTGTGTTTTAGGTTATTGTCCTGCTGAAAGGTGAATATGTCTCCCAGTGTCTGGTGGAAAGCAGACTGAACCAGGTTTTCTTCTAGGATTCTGTCTGTGCTTAGCTCTATTCCATTTATAAAATTTTTAATAAAAACTCCCCAGTCCTTACCGATTACAAGCATACCCATAACCTGATGCAGCCACTGCCATGCTTGAAAATATGAAGAGTGGTATTCAGTGATGTGTTGTGTTGGATTTTCCCAAACATAACGCTTTGTATTCAGGACATAAAGTTAATTTCTTTGCCACATTTTTTGCAGTTTTACTTTAGTGAATTGTTGCAAACAGGATGCATGTTTTGGAATATTTGTATTCTGTACAAGCTTCCTTCTTTTCATTCTGTCATTTATGTTAGTACTGTGGATAGGGCTGTTGCGTGACCATATTACCGCCACACCGCCGGTCACGAAGGCAGTCAAATTCCACGTGACCGTTTAGTCAATCAATCAATCAAATTGATTTATAAAGCCCTTTTTACATCAGCAGATGTCACAAAGTGCTATACAGAATCCCAGCCTAAAACCCCAAACAGCAAGAAATGCAGAAGTAGAAGCACGGTGGCTAGGAAAAACTCCCTAGAAAGGCAGAAACCACGAAGAAACCTAGAGAGGAACCAGGCTCTGAGGGGTGTCCAGTCCCCTTCTGGCAATTCCGGGTGGAGATTATAACAGTACATGGCCATTAAGGCCAGATTTTTCTCCCAAGATGTTCAAACGTTCATAGATGACCAGTAGGGTCAAATAATAATCACAGTGGTTGTAGAGGTTGCAACAGGTCAGTACATCAGGAGTAGATGTCACTTGGCTTTTCATAACTGGGCATTTAGAGGTTGAAATAGCAGGTGCGGTAGAGAGAGAGAGTTGAAAACAGCAGGTCTGGGACAAGGTAGCACATCCGGTGAACAGGTCAGGGTTCCATAGCCGCAAGCAGAAGAGTGGAAACTGGAGCAGCAGCACGGCCAGATGGACTGGACAGCAAAGAGTCATCAGGCCAGGTAGTCCTGAGGCATGGTCCTAGGGCTCAGGTTATCCGGGAGGGGAGGAAGAGAGAATTAGAGGGAGCATACTTAAATTCACACAGGACACCAGATAAGGCAGGAGAATAACACCAGATATAACAGACTGACCCTAGCCCCCCCGGTACATAGACTATTGCAGCATATATACTGGAGGCTGAGACAGGGGGGGTCAGAGACACTGTGGCCCCGTCCGACGATACCCCCGGACAGGGCCAACCAGGCAGGATATAACCACACCCACTTTGTCAAATCACAGTCCCCACACCACCAGAGGGTTCTCAACAGACCACCAACCTACTACCCTGAGACAAGGCTGAGTATACCCCACGAGGATCTCCTCCACGAGCCTGAGGGGGCGACAAACCGGACAAGAAGATCACGTCAGTGACTCAACCCTCCTAGGGACGGCATGGAAAGCACCAGTAAGCCAGTGACTCAGCCCCCGTAATAGGGTCAGAGGCAGAGAATCCCAATGGAGAGACGGGAACCGGCCAGGCAGAGACAATAAGGGCAATTTGTCGATCCAGTGCCTTTCCGTTCACCTTCACACCCCTGGGCCAGACTACACTCAATCATAGGACCTACTGAAGAGATGAATCTTCAGTAAAGACTTAAAGGTCGAGACCGAGTCTGCGTCTCTCACATGGATAGGCAGACCATTCCATAAAAATGGAGATGTATAGGAGAAAGCCCTGCCTCCAGCTGTTTGCTTAGAAATTCTAGGGACAATAAGGAGGCCTGCGTGTAGGTATGTACGGCAGGACCAAATCGGAGAGATAGGTAGGAGTAAGCCCATGTACAGTCGTGGTCAAAAGTTTTGAGAATGACACAAATACTAATTTTCACAAAGTCTGCTGCCTTAGTTTTGATGATGGCAATTTGCATATACTCCAGAATGTCATGAAGAGTGATCAGATGAATTGCAATTAATTGCAAAGTCCCTCTTTGCCATGAAAATTAACTTAATCCCTAAAAAACATTTCCACTGCATTTCAGCCCTGCCACAAAAGGACTAGCTGACATCATGTCAGTGATTCTCTCGTTAACACAGGTGAGAGAGTTGACGAGGATAAGGCTGGAGATCACTCTGTCATGCTGATTGAGTTAGAATAACAGACTGGAAGCTTTAAAAGGAGGGTGGTGCTTGAAATCATTGTTCTTCCTCTGTTAACCATGGTTACCTGCAAGGAAACACGTGCCGTCATCATTGCTTTGCACAAAAAGGGCTTCACAGGCAAGGATATTGCTGCTAGTAAGATTGCACCTAAATCAACCATTTATCGGATCATCAAGAACTTCAAGGAGAGAGGTTCAATTGTTGTGAAGAAGGCACCAGGGCGCCCAAGAAAGTCCAGCAAGCGCCACGACCGTCTCCTAAAGTTGATTCAGCTGCGGAATCGGGGCACCACCAGTGCAGAGCTTGCTCAGGAATGGCAGCAGGCAGGTGTGAGTGCATCTGCACGCACAGTGAGGCGAAGACTTTTGGAGGATGGCCTGGTGTCAAGAAGCCACTTCTCTCCAGGAAAAACATCAGGGACAGACTGATATTCTGCAAAAGGTACAGGGATTGAACTGCTGAGGACTGGGGTAAAGTCATTTTCTCTGATGAATCCCCTTTCCGATTGTTTGGGACATCCGGAAAACACCTTGTCCGGAGAAGACAAGGTGAGCGCTACCATCAGTCCTGTGTCATGCCAACAGTAAAGCATCCTGAGACCATTCATGTGTGGGGTTGCTTCTCAGCCAAAGGGAGTGGGCTCACTCACATTTTTGCCTAAGAACACAGCCATGAATAAAGAATGGTACCAACAAATCCTCTGAGAGCAACTTCTCCCAACCATCCAAGAACAGTTTGGTGACGACCAATGCCTTTTCCAGCATTATGGAGCACCTTGCCATAAGGCAAAAGTGATAACTAAGTGGCTCGGGGAACAAAACATCAACATTTTGGGTCCATGGCCAGGAAACTCCCCAGACCTTAATCCCATTGAGAACTTGTGATCGATCCTCAAGAGGTGGGTGGACAAACAAAAACCCACAAATTCTGACAAACTCCAAGCATTGATTATGCAAGAATGGGCTGCCATCAGTCAGGATGTGGCCCAGAAGTTAATAGACAGCATGCCAGAGCAGATTGCAGAGGTCTTGAAAAAGAAGGGTCAACACTGCAAATATTGACTCTTTGCATAAACTTAATGTAATTGTGAATAAAAGCCTTTGACACTTATGGAATGCTTGTAATTATACTTCAGTATACCATAGTAACATCTGACAAATATATCTCATAACACTGAAGCAGCGAACTTTGTGAAGACCAATACTTGTGTCATTCTCAAAACTTTTGACCACGACTGTAATGCTTTGTAGGTTAGCAGTAAAACCTTGAAATCAGCCCTAGCCTTAACAGGAGTAATATGATCAAATGTTTTGGTTCTAGTCAAGATTCTAGCAGCCGTGTTTAGCACTAATTGAAGTTTATTTCGTGCTTTATACGGGTAGCCGGAGAGTAGAGCATTGCACTAGTCTAATCTAGAAGTGACAAAAGCATGGATGAGCTTTTCTAAATCATTTTTGGACAAAAGGTTTCTGATTTTGAAGCCATTAAAAGGTCATTTACCACCTTCACGTGTGCAGTCTCAGTGCTATGATGGGGTCTAAAACCAGACTGAAGCGTTTCGTATATATTTTTTGTCTTCAGGAAGGCAGTGAGTTGCTGCACAACAGCTTTTCCCAAAAAAATTCAGAGAAATGGGAGATTCGATATAGACCGATAGTGTTTTACATTTTCTGGGTCAAGGTTTGGCTTTTTCAAGAGAGGCTTTATTACTGCCTCTTTTAGTGAGTTTGGTACACATTCAGTGGATAGGGAGCCATTTATTATGTTCAACATAGGAGGGCCAAGCACAAGAAGTAGCTATTTCAGTAGTTTAGTTGGCATAGGATCCAGTATGCAGCTTGAAGGTTTAGAGGCCATGACTATTTTCATGAATGTGTCAAGAGATATAGGATTAAAAAACTTGAGTGTCTCCATTGATCCCAGGTCCTGGCAGTTTTGTGCAGACTCAGGACAGCTGAGCTTTGGAGAAATACGCAGATTCAAAGAGAAGTCTGTAATTTGCTTACTAATGATCATGATCTTAAGTGAAAGGCATCCTCTCTTGTTGAATGCTGCTTTTTAGTTAGCTTTGCGACAGTATCAAATAGAAATGTTGGATTGTTCTTATTCTCCTCAATTAGGTTGGAAAAATAGGATGATCGAGCAGCAGTGAGGGCTCTTCGATATTGCTCTGTACTTTCTTTCCAAGCTAGTAGGAAGATTTCCAATTTGGTGGAGTGCCATTTCCGTTCCAATTTTCTGGAGGCTTGCTTCAGGGCTCGGGTATTTTCTGTATACCAGGGAGCTAGTTACTTGTGACAAATGTTTTTTGTTTTTAGGGGTGCGACTGCATCTAGGGTATCCTCAGTTAGGTCCTTGAGTAGGTGGAGGGAGTCTGGAAGGGCCTCTAGGAATCTTTGGGTTTTCCGATAATTTATAGCACGGCTTTTGATGGTCCTTGGTTGGTGTCTGAGCAGATTAGTTGTTGCGATTGCAAACATAATAAGATGGTGGTCCGATAGTCCAGGGTTATGAGGAAAAACATTTAGATCCACAATATTTATTCCACAGGACAAAACTACATCCAGGGTATGACTGTGGCAATGAGTAGGTCAGGAGACATGTTGGACAAAACCCACTGAGTCGATGATGGCTCCTAAAGCCTTTTGGAGTGGGTCTGTGGACTTTTCCATGTGAATATTAAAGTCACCAAAAATTATAATATTATCTGCCATGACGACAAGGTCCGATAGGAATTCAGGGAACTCAGTGAGGAACTCTGTGTACGGCCCAGGAGGCCTGTAAACAGTAGCTATAAAAAAGTGATTGAGTAGGCTGCATTGATTTCATGACTAGAAGCTCAAAAGACGGGGTAAATTTACATTTGGGGGGTAAATTTACATTTGTTATCGTAAATGTTAGCAACACCTCCGCCTTTGCGGGATGCGTAGGGGGATATGGTCACTAGTGTAACCAAGAGGAGAGGCCTCATTTAACACAATAAATTCATCAGGCTTAAGCCATGTTTCAGTCAGGCTAATCACATCAACATTATGATCTGTGATTAGTTCATTGACCATAACTGCCTTGGAAGTGAGGGATCTAACATAAAGTAGCCCTATTTTGATATGTGAGATATCACAAGCTCTTTCAATAATGACAGGAATGGAGGAGGTCTTTATTCCAGTGAGATTTCTAAGGCGAACACTGACATCTTTAGTTTTGCACTAGATCGAGGCACAGACACGGTCTCAATGGGGATAGCTGAGCTGACTACACTGACTGTGTTAGTGGCAGACTCCACTAAGCTGGCAGGCTGGCTAATAGCCTGCTGCCTGGCCTGTACCCTATCTCATTGTGGAGCTAGAGGAGTTAGAGCCCTGTCTGTGTTGGTAGATAAGATGAGAGCACCCCTCCAGCTAGGATGGAGTCCGTCACTCCTCAGCAGGCCAGGCTTGGTCCTGTTTGTGGGTGAGTCCCAGAAAGAGGGACAATTATCTACAAATTCTATCTTTTGGGAGGGGCAGAAAACAGTTTTCAACCAGCGATTGAGTTGTGAGACTCTGCTGCAGAGCTCATCACTCGCCCTAACTGGGAGGGGGCCAGAGGCAATTATTCGATGCCGACACATCTTTCTAGCTAATTTACACGCTGAAGCTATGTTGCTCTTAGACTTTTTAAAATGTTGATGTTCCAAAGGTCTGCATCAGGCTATGCGTTGAAGCCAGGAGATGCTAAATGTGTTTATGTCAGTCTTACCGTGAGACCGTGCGATCTGCAGTTTTTTAGCTTGAAGAACACAGGCTGATGAAATTTTATGACTGCCACATATGGAGCCAGATACCTGCCAAAAGGTTGAACATACGTATCGTTAGGATCGTCAGAAAATCCATAAGTAAATTGTTAGGATCGTAAGAAAAGCCATGAGTGAAACATGAATGTAAACGTGAACATACAAATACCATGCAATTCTGAGTTTTGGCAGTTTCATCTCACCAACAAAAAAAACGTACACCAAATGGCCTGTAAGGAGTGCTACCCAAACAAGCATAACACAGTATAAGAACAACGGAAGTCAGGGAAACCAGAAAGAGGTATCCTGCACGTTTTCAAGTTAAAAGTCTCCATTCTCTATTACTCCTCAGTTGACTTTACTTCACATTTAGGTAGCTAATGTAATGGATTTGTTTGCCAGTGCAAGTCTAGATAGCACTAGCTATATTATGCCTACAACAGTGAAGTTTAAGTCCGCTAGGTGTATCTCTACAGCATGGGCATATCTCTGGGTGACATGGACCCCATGCATGCACCTTATCAAAATATGACTAATTCAATATTGCACCATCCCATTCTCTGGGCTCTGTCTGCAATCATAACCAGTAGTATATACCAGGAAAAATGTAACAGAATAATAATAATAGATGTTTGGTGAAACTATGAATTATGTATGACCACTGGAGTCTTTGCCACTCTAAATATTTTCTATAGAATATTTTGATATTTTTTCCATCTCTCAAAATCTTGCCAAAGCATATTCTGTAGGAGGGGTTAATATGAATTTAAAATAATTTGATATGATTTATATGAATCAGGTCATGAACATATGGACTTTGAAATGAACAAGGGAGAGGTTAAACGTAGGCTAAGTCTGACATAAGCTTATTCCCACACAATAACTCTCCCTTGGTCTTAGGTAGTCTCCGTATAGGCTATTCCCTCCATCGCGACACTGCTGCCCAGTAGAAGAGCTTGTGATCTCCATGCAGCACCACAGCACCATGTGCCTTCGGAAAGGCACCCCTCAGCCTCAGAAGATGCCCTTCTGGAGGCATGCAGTCATAGACCCATTATACCCTTATGTAGGCGTACTAGTCAAATAAAGTGCAGAGCATGCATGATGCGTGCAACTCGTCATTCCAACATATTTGAACATTTAATTAATCCTCCATTCAGTCAGTGTGTCATCCATTCAGTTATTTGACTGAGTTGCAATAGGAACTAAATCAAAGAGAATAGAACAGTCTTATCCATTTGTTTATTGAAATCCATGTGTATTCAAAATGATCTAAATTCTCAACTTCTTTAGCCTATCACTTTAATAATTAAATGTTTAATTTAGGCCTATCCAAATAAAGAATAGACCTTCAACTTGTAGGCATTGCAATTTAGGCTACCATTTTGAGTACTGGCGTCTTACGAAATAATTGTAAAACACTATTTGTGTTTTATAAATGTTTTTATTATAGGCCTCCCCTTAAAAAGAGACCCTAGCTCACAGGCCTCTAAATACATTTTAAACAAAATAGTTGAAGATGCACGTGCAGTGGCTGAAAGGGAAAACAGATCTGCCAATAAGAATAGGCTATAGATAGTCTTGACCATTTGGGACCCCTTGGCTATTTCGCTCAGGACAGGTTATAGCCAAGACTTAATCAATATTTTGTTTTGTCTCATTTATTGATATGGATATAGCCTCTCCGTGAAGGGGTGGTGCAATTTTTTAGGCTATAACAAGCCTACATACAGAGTGGAATTCACTAATACAACGGTCAAAATGCCTAATATAAGGCCTGCAGTTTGTGCTCCCAAATACTGGAAAAAGTGTGATTCATTAGGTTACATGATCACCACAATAGCCCCACGCGGCTATAAAAATAAATTATACAATAACACACAACATTAAATAACACAATACAGCATGGCATATTTAAATAGCAGAATAGGCCTAGCCTAAATCATATTTACTTTCTATTTTGCAGCTCAGGCGGTTATTCTAGACAAGGCTCCTCTGTGTCGTTATCATTCTCACACAAGTCATTTGCTGAAGGCCCAAGCCTATACTATGCCATCTACTGGTGTAACGTCGTTATTGAATGCAGTTCTAAAACAAGCTCTAGACTTTTATTTTGGAAATGAAACCGGAAGCTGCGTTTACTTGATTGACTAGCTAACTTCGACTAGCTACGTTCGGTTCATGTCCTTGGCAGATGACACATTACTGACAAAAGTTTGTACGCATAAAAAGATCTGTAACCGAGTAAAGGGAGACGTAAAGTAAGAATTGAACGTGTAAATGTTCATTCATAGTCGTAACATAGGGTTTGTACTTTTACAGATCTATTTTAACGTTTACATTTCATGTTTCACGCCTGGCTTTTCTTACAATCCTGACAATTTACTTATGGATTTTCTTACGATCCTAAAGATATATATATATTTTTTTGTCATTTAGCAGACGCTCTTATCCAGAGCGACTTACAGTTAGTGAGTGCATACATTTTCATACTGGCCCCCCGTGGGAAACGAACCCACAACCAAACGCCATGCTCTACCAACTGAGCTACACAGGACACATTTCATGCAATTTTACGTGACTGGCGACTTTAGCAGAATCTTTTTAATACCGCACAAATGATCAGGCTACTTTGACACTGACCAACTGAGAATCTGAGATCAATAAAAACAACCTCATCTTGAATCCATCAATAGCCTGTGTGTGGAGACACATATTGTACAATATGAGGAGGAAATGATAGTTCTACGTTCAACCAACCTGTGTACGTTCAACCATAGCCACAGCCCTAGGTGTGAATACTTTCTGAAGACACTGTAGGCTTTTGGCACGAGCACATTGGCCATCACCTGCGAGTGAGCTGCGCATCATTGAGTGAGTCAGTGAAACTCAAAAGCTTTTTTAGGACTATAATTTCCTCCTCATATTGTACAATATGTGTCTCCACACACCTAGCCCTAGGCTATTGATGGATTCAAGACAAGGTCGTTTTTATTGATCTCAGATTCTCAGTTGGTCAGTGTCAAAGTAGCCTGATCATTTGTGCGGTATTAAAAAATATTCTGCTAAAGTCGCCAGTCATGTAAAATGACGTACAATTGCATGAAATGTGTTTATAAAAGGCCAAATTTTTCCCGCACAAAAGTACTACAAATATTCCCCATGTGTGCAACTTCTGTAAGCACCTCTACTCTAATGCTCTATGCCACTACGCAAATGCGATGATAAGCATGCACTGCTTTATTATAAAGTTTTTTAAAAATTATGCATTCCGGTACCTCAGAGACCCCCAGGTCACACCCCTCTTGCGCTCACTTTTTATTCCAGCATCTCCCTATTTACAAATTAAGCACTGGTCTTTCCCTAATGAAAATATGCAAAGAAACGCTCCAATGCACCAATAGGGTGTCAGAGGAACCGATGTGGATGTGGTGGAGGAGTCAGGCGCAGGACACAGAGGATTCGTCCAAAATACTTTAATAGTCCAACGTGCAACAAAACAATACACGACCTCGAAAACAAACGGAGGCGAGGCAATTACGCAAACATGCGTAAACAATAATCCAAAAATAGACAGAGCGCAAACACGCAGCTCCGCACGACAGGCAGGAAAACAACACACAATCAAACTAATACAAAACAAGGAACTTATAGGACACGTAATCAGGACACAAACAGATACAGGTGTACAAGACAGACCAAAGCAATCACACCACGAAACATACAACGGTGGCAGCTAGTATTCCGGGGACGGCGAACGCCGAGGCCTGCCCGAACCAGGAGGAGGAGCAGTCTCGGCCGAAACCGTGACAGTACCCCCTCCTTGACGCGCGGCCCAGCCGTGCGCCGACCCGGCCTCGGGGACGGCCAGGGAGGACGCGGACCCGGGCGCGTGGGATGCCCACGGTGGAACTCAGTCAGGAGGGATGGATCGAGGATGTCCCTCCTAGGCACCCAGCACCGTTCCTCCGGACCGTACTCCCTCCCACTCCACGAGATACTGGAGACCACTCATCCGGCGCCTCGAGTCCAAGATGGTCCGGACCCTGTACGCTGGGGGCCCCCTCGATGTCCAAAGGGGGGCGGAGGGGTCTCTCCTATCTCATCTGCGTGGAGTGGACCAGCTACCACCGGCCTGAGAAGAGACACATGGAACGAGGGGTTAACATTTTTGTACTCAATAGGCAGTTGTAACCTGTAACACACCTCGTTCAATCTTCTCAGGACTTTGAAGGGCCCCCACAAACCGCCGACCCAGCTTCCGGCAGGGCAGGCGGAGGGGCAGGTTTCGAGTCGAGAGCCAGACTCGATCTCCCGGTGCGTACACCGGTCCCTCACTGCGGTGGCGATCGGCAGTCGCTTTTGTTGACGGATGGCCCGCTGCAGATGGACATGGGCAGCATCCCACGTCTCCTCCGAGCGCCGAATCCACTCGTCCCACCGCAGGGGCCTCGATCTGGCTCTCGTGCCACGGTGCCAGGACCGGCTGATACCCTAAAACACACTGGAAAGGTGTTAAGTTGGTGGAGGAGTGGTGGAGAGAGTTCTGGGCCATCTCTGCCCAGGGGATATACCTAGACCACTCCTCCGGCCGGTCCCGGCAATAGGACCTCAAAAACCTACCCACATCCTGGTTGACTCGTTCAACCTGCCCATTGCTCTCTGGGTGGTACCCCGAGGTAAGGCTCACCGAGACCCCCAAGCGTTCCATGAACGCCCCCCAGACTCTGGAGGTGAACTGGGGACCTCGGTCAGACACAATATCCTCGGGGACCCCATAGTGCCGGAACACGTGGGTAAATAGGGCCTCGGCGGTCTGTAGGGCAGTAGGGAGACCCGGCATTGGGAGGAGACGACAGGCCTTGGAGAACCGATCCACAACGACCAAAATGGTGGTATTCCCCTGGGAAGGGGGTAGGTCGGTTACAAAATCCACGAGAGGTGGGACTATGGTCGTTGTGGAACGGGCAGGGGATGTAACTTACCCCTGGGCAAATGTCTAGGCGCCTTACACTGGGCACACACCGAGCAGGAGGAGACATAAACCCTCACATCCTTAGCTAACGTTGGCCACCAGTATTTCACGCTAAGGCAGTGCACTGTCCGGCCAATACCTGGATGTCCAGAGGAGGGTGATGTATGAGCCCAATAAATAAGACGATCACGAACCTCGAGCGGAACGTACGTCCGCCCCACAGGACACTCTGGGGGAGTAGGGTCGGTACGCAGTGCCCGCTCGATTTCGCATCGACCTCCCATACCACCGGAGCCACCAGACAACACTCCGGCAGTATGGAAGTAGGCTCATTGGACCTCTCCTCTGTGTCGCACCGCCGGGACAGGGCGTCTGCCTTACCATTCTGGGACCCTGGGATGTATGTGATCTTAAAAACAAACCGGGTTAGGAACATGTTCCACCTAGCCTGACGAGGGTTCAATCTCCTAGCTGCCCGGATGTACTCCAGGTTACGGTGATCAGTCAGAATGAGGAAAGGGTGTTGAGCCCCCTCAAGCCAATGCCTCCACACCTTTAGGGCCTGGACTACGGCTAACAGCTCCCTGTCACCAACGTCATAATTGCGCTCCGCCGAGCTGAGCTTCTTGGAGTAGAACGCACAGGGGCGGAGTTTAGGTGGCGTGCCGGACTGTTGTGACAGGACTGCCCCAATACCGGTCTCGGACGCGTCTACCTCTACTTGGAACGGTAAAGAGGGATCCGGATGCGCCAGCACCGGGGCCGAGGTGAACAGGTTCTTCAGTTTGACAAATGCCCTGTCCGCCTCAGCTGACCACTGCAAACGAACCGGACCCCCCTTTAGCAGGGACGTAATGGGAGCTGCAACCTGTCCAAAACCCCGAATAAACCTCCGGTAGTAATTAGCAAAACCCAAGAACTGCTGCACCTCTTTTACAGTGGTTGGAGTTTGCCAATTACGCACGGCCGATACACGGTCTACCTCTATCTCCACACCAGACGCGGACAACCGATAACCCAAAAAGGAGACGGACTCCTGGAAGAACAGGCATTTCTCTGCCTTGACATACAAGTCATGCTCCAACAGTCTTCTCAACACTCGTCGCACCAGGGCTACATGCTCGGCTCGTGTAGAAGAGTACACTAGGATGTCATCGATGTACACTACCACACCTTGCCCATGCATGTCCCGGAAAATCTCGTCAACAAAGGATTGGAAGACTGAAGGAGCATTCATTAGCCCGTATGGCATGACGAGATACTCGTAATGACCCGAGGTGGTGCTAAATGCTGTTTTCCATTCATCCCCCTCCCTAATGCGCACCAGATTGTACGCGCTCCTGAGATCCAACTTTGTGAAGAACTGCGCTCCGCGTAACGATTCCGTCATAGTCGCAATCAGTGGAAGTGGGTAACTGTACTTAACTGTAATCTGGTTGAGACTACGGTAATCAATACACGGGCGCAACCCCCCGTCCTTCTTCTTCACAAAGAAGAAACTCGAGGAAACCGGGAAGTGGAGGACCGTATGTATCCCTGTGCCAAGGACTCGGCTATGTAAGTCTCCATAGCCGCTGTCTCCTCTTGAGACAGGGGGATACACACGGCTCCGTGGAAGAGCCGCTCCTGTTTGGAGATTTATCGCACAGTCCCCCTGTCTATGAGGTGGTAGCCGTGTTGCCCTCGTCTTGCTGAACACAAGTGCTAAGTCCTCATACTCGGGGGGAATGCGCAGTGCGGGCACTTGGTTCGGACTCTCTACCGAGGTCGCCCCTACGGAAACACCTAGACATCTCCCTACACACTGGGCAGACCACTCCATAAGAGCCCTCTGTTGCCAAGCAATGGTAGGATCATGGGTGCTTAACCAGGGAAGCCCCAACACCACGGGGTACGTAGGAGAGTCAATCAGATAAAACTGAATAATCTCCTCATGACCCCCCTGTGTCGTCATCGTCAGTGGTGCTGTGACTTCTCTGATCAGGCCCGACCCCAACGGCCGGCTGTCTAAGGCGTGGACAGGAAATGGAGCTTCTACCGGCCGAAGGGGAATTCCCAACCTACAACAAAATGCCCGATCAATAAAATTCCCAGCTGCGCCTGAATCTACTAGCGCCTTATGCTGGGAATGAGGTGCCACCTGTGGAAATCTCACAGGAAGACTCATGTGACCAACAGAGAGCTCTGGGAAAGTGGGGCGCCTACTCACCTGAAATGACTCCCCAGTGCGTGACCTGTTGTCCCCTCTCCCAGGAGACCCTCCCCAGCACCTGGCCGCGGTGTGTCCTCCACGGCCACAGTTGGTGCAGGGGTGGCCCCCCTCGGGTTCTCTCTCCTCCTCTCTCTAGCGCCAGCACCCCCGAGCTCCATGGGAATCGGCTCGGAGGTGCTGGAGGGTGGAATGGACGACCCCCACTCGGGGACGTCCCGCGGGTAGCCAGCAGGGTGTCTAGACGGATGGAGATGTCCACCAACTGGTCGAATGATAGGTTGGTGTCCCTGCAGGCCAGCTCACGACGAACGTCCTCTCGTAGGCTACACCGGTAGTGGTCGATGAGGGCTCTCTCATTCCACCCCGCATCCGCCGCTAGCGTCCGGAACTCCAGTGCGAACTCCTGTGCGCTCCTCTTCCCCTGTCGGAGGTGGAACAGACGCTCTCCCGCCGCTTTCCCCTCAGGTGGATGATCGAAGACAGCCCTGAAGCGGCGGGAGAACTCCGCGTAGGTGATGGTAGCGGCGTCTATTCCCCTCCATTCGGCGTTGGCCCACTCCAACGCCTTGCCGGATAGACAGGAGATGAGGGCGGAGACGCTCTCGTATCCCGAGGGCGCTGGGTGCAGGAGGAATCCCTGACACCCGGCTGCAGAACCGTCATAAGCCCTCGGGAGCGAGAGCCGAATGCCACTGGGTTCCGGTGCTGAGAGAGGAGGACTTGCCGTTGGTGATGGGATGGTGTAAGAAGGCGTGGGCACCTCTCCAGTCACCAACCGGCGCAGAGTGTTGGACACCTCGTCCATGGCGGCCCCAAGTTGCCGGATCATGGTGTCTTGGTAGCTGATCCGTTCTTCCCAGGACTCGGGTGCCGCCGCTGCTCCTGCTGACTCCATAATGGTGTGTTGAACTGTCAGAGGAACCGATGTGGATGTGGTGGAGGAGTCAGGCGCAGGACACAGAGGATTCGTCCAAAATACTTTAATAGTCCAACGTGCAACAAAACAATACACGACCTCGAAAACAAACGGAGGCGAGGCAATTACGCAAACATGCGTAAACAATAATCCAAAAATAGACAGAGCGCAAACACGCAGCTCCGCACGACAGGCAGGAAAACAACACACAATCAAACTAATACAAAACAAGGAACTTATAGGACACGTAATCAGGACACAAACAGATACAGGTGTACAAGACAGACCAAAGCAATCACACCACGAAACATACAACGGTGGCAGCTAGTATTCCGGGGACGGCGAACGCCGAGGCCTGCCCGAACCAGGAGGAGGAGCAGTCTCGGCCGAAACCGTGACATAGGGTCTTACTAGCTTGTGCTTGACTGTACCCAGCTCCTTGCTTGGTCTGCCCACTGTGTAAAAGGCACAACTGAACTATTTTGGCTAAGTTATCTTTGGTTCCGCCATCCGCTGGGAGACATTCTCTGGGTAGTGCTTCCCACCTCCCTGGTTCTATCTATGTGGAACATCTAGTCCCCTCAGTAAAGAAGACACAGAAGGTAGTGCGAGTGAGGTTGACCCCAAAGGACCAGAAAATGAACGAGAGGGATTGGGCTGGAGAAATGTAACCACTCTCGAAATTCATAAAAAGACTGACCATCCATGATTATAAGATTATAGTTTAGAATCTAAAATTATAGTTTTACAATGTTTGTTTACAAATTATTAAAAGAAGCTTATATTTTGTGTTCTGATGGGGTACAACAGTTGAACTAAGCTCATTAGGTATTAATATGTGATATTCTTCAAGATTCCATGGATATATGTCATTAAGCCCAAAAATGTATGTAGCAAACGCAAATTACCCCTTTAACGTAGTTTTAACCAATTTGGAAATGTAATATCGACTCAGTCACGTCCCTTTAGTTTTTTTTCTGTCAACTATTACATGAAAAACATCCTATCCTATATATTCTATTCTTAACACTATAGTAGTTACATTTTATTACTGATGCTATGTCAAATGGCATTTGGATTGTCAATGTTTTTTTACTTTCACTTATTGCTGTTATGAATTGTTCAAACTAAATCTTTCATTCTCCTTGTTATTGAATTAACATTTTTTATTTTTTATTTACAGTGAATAAGTACAAACATCAATCTTTACATGAACAATAAAAAAGTACATTCTGTGAGTTAAAGGTGAAATAGTATTTATTGTAGTCTTTTTTTCATGTAGGTTCAATCTAACATACCCAATAAGGAGAAATGTGTAATTGATTGATTTATATTTCATTGATATCCATTAGTGTGACTTGCTTTAGCAAGACCACTTAAAACACAGCATGTAGGCTATGTTTCTTCTCATTTAAATCCATAGAACTTTCTATCTCTCGGTCCCTATTCGCATGTAGGCACAAGTACGACCTCTATCGGTAAACATTAGTAATACATAATAGTAAAGATTACCTACCAGTTACATGCAGATGTCTTCTGATCCATTTGCATCCACACTTTTTTCTCATGTATAATATAATTTTCTATACTTTTCGGTGATTTTACCTAAGTACTGTTGAATGCCTATTTAACAATAGTTTCTGGCTCCTTCATGTAGATGAAAAGCCAAATCTAACAAGAATTGCCTAATAATGTCTTCAGTGTCAAGCATAAAACCACTTCACATAATCTTTGACATTAGATTAAGATCATTATAGCGAAGAAGCTATAGCCCATTACATCTAGGGTTGTTGTACATGTAGGCTATGCTGGACTTGTTGTGTGGGTCGCTATGTCAACTTCCTGGTCTTCTAACAATAGGTGTTGCAGTTGGAAACAACATCCTGTACCTCACAATGGTGAAGAAAACAGTGTCTTTGAGAAGACCTATGTGTAAGAGATATATGGACTGATAATGACAAGATAACAAATGTATATAGGTTCAGAACTTTTGTGAAACAGCACAGTTAAAAATATATAGCAAATAGAAATCAAACTGGATGGACATCAGAAATAGATGGGAGAGGTTGAGGGTAGAGGAAGGACAGGACTAAAAACAAACAAAATATAACTATTGTAAAATAGATTGTCCGTAATGTATATAGTGTATATTACATTGATGTAAGCTACAATCTATCTGCGATATTAAAGCTAATCTAAACCCCCCCCCCACACCAAAAAATAGAATAAAAGATATGTGTGAGAATTTGAGGGGTAAAAGTGGTTGGAAATGTGTGTTTCACACATTCATTGTAAACATATGCACAAAAGTACAATTATAGTCTGCAAGGATGATGTGTAAAAACAATCAGTCACGATACACACAGTATAGTCACATTTCTCAGTAGTTAACTTCAAAGTCAAGTTTGTGAGATGCTTTCAGTACTCAAAAGCGGTCTAATGTTGAGTAGTAAAATAGTGCTTTAGTGTGGATGACAAGTCCAACACCGGATGCAAACTGACAGGGGTTTATTGCCAGCACTGACACACGTGACTTTTTGTCATTCCACCATATTCCCAGCAGCAGTACTCCCGTAACTGCCTACTTCTGACCCCAGCCTGTGAAAGACTAAACAAAATAAATATACAGTGGGGAGAACAAGTATTTGATACACTGCCGATTTTGCAGGTTTTCCTACTTACAAAGCTTGTAGAGGTCTGTAATTTTTATCATAGGTACACTTCAACAGTGAGAGACGGAATCTAAAACAAAAATCCAGAAAATCACATTGTATGATTTTTAAGTAATTATTTTGCATTTTATTGCATGACATAAGTATTTGATCACCTACAAACCAGTAAGAATTCCGGCTCTCACAGACCTGTTAGTTTTTCTTTAAGAAGCCCTCCTGTTCTCCACTCATTACCTGTATTTACTGCACCTGTTTGAACTCGTTACCTGTATAAAAGACACCTGTCCACACACTCAATCAAACAGACTCCAACCTCTCCACAATGGCCAAGACCAGAGAGCTGTGTAAGGACATCAGGGGATAAAATTGTAGACCTGCACAAGGCTGGGATGGGCTACAAAACAATAGGCAAGCAGCTTGGTGAGAAGGCAACAACTGTTGGCGCAATTATTAGAAAATGGAAGAAGTTCAAGATGACGGTCAATCACCCTCGGTCTGGGGCTACATGCAATATCTCACCTTGTGGGGCATCAATGATCATGAGGAAGGTGAGGGATCAGCCCAGAACTACACGGCAGGACCTGGTCAATGACCTGAAGAGAGCTGGGACCACAGTCTCAAAGAAAACCATTAGTAACACACTACACCGTCATGGATTAAAATCCTGCAGCGCACGCAAGGTACCCCTGCTCAAGCCAGCGCATGTCCAGGCCCGTCTGAAGTTTGCCAATGACCATCTGGATGATCCAGAGGAGGAATGGGAGAAGGTCATGTGGTCTGATGAGACAAAAATAGAGCTTTTTGGTCTAAACTCCACTCGCCGTGTTTGGAGGAAGAAGAAGGATGAGTACAACCCCAAGAACACCATCCCAACCGTGAAGCATGGAGGTGAAAACATCATTCTTTGGGGATGCTTTTCTGCAAAGGGGACAGGACGACTGCACCGTATTGAGGGGAGGATGGATGGGGCCATGTATCGCGAGATCTTGGCCAACAACTTCCTTCCCTCAGTAAGAGCATTGAGGATGGGTCGTGGCTGGGTCTTCCAGCATGACAACGACCCGAAACACACAGCCAGGGCAACTAAGGAGTGGTTCCGTAAGAAGCATCTCAAGGTCCTGGAGTGGCCTAGCCAGTCTCCAGACCTGAACCCAATTGAAAATCTTTGGAGGGAGCTGAAAGTCCGTATTGCCCAGCGACAGCCCCCAAAATCTGAAGGATCTGGAGAAGGTTTGTATGGAGGAGTGGGCCAAAATCCCTGCTGCAGTGTGTGCAAACCTGGTCAAGACCTACAGGAAACGTATGATCTCTGTAATTGCAAACAAAGGTTTCTGTACCAAATATTAAGTTCTGCTTTTCTGATGTATCAAATACTTATGTCATGCAATAAAATGCAAATGAATTACTTAAAAATCATACAATATGATTTTCTGGATTTTTGTTTTAGATTCCGTCTCTCACAGTTGAAGTGTACCTATGATAAAAATTACAGACCTCTACATGCTTTGTAAGTAGGAAAACCTGCAAAATCGGCAGTGTATCAAATACTTGTTCTCCCCACTGTACATGGGTACTTCTCTGTAATGCAGTATATGATATCACAATTTATATACACTGAACAAAAATATAAACGCAACATGCAACAATTTCAAAGATTATGCTGAATTACAGTTCAAATAAGGAAATCAGTCAATATAAATAAATTCATTAGGCCCTAATCTATGGATTGCGCATGACTGGGCAGGGGTGCAGCCATGGGTGGGCCTGGGAAGGCATTTTACATTTACGTCATTTAGCAGACGCTCTTATCCAGAGCGACTTACAGTTAGTGCATACATATTTATTTTTTCATACTGGCCCCCCATAGGAATCGAACCCACAACCCTGGCGTTGCAAACGCCATGCTCTACCAACTGAGCTACATCCCTGCCGGCCATTCCCTCCCCTACCCTGGACAACGCTGGGCCAATTGTGCGCCGCCCCATGGGTCTCCCGGTCGCGGCCGGCTACGACAGAGCCTGGATTCGAACCAGGATCTCTAGTGGCACAGCTAGCACTGCGATGCAGTGCCTTAGACCACTGCGCCACTTGGGATGAGGCATAGGCTCATCCACTTGGGAGCCAGGCCCAGCCAATCAGAATGAGTTGTTTTCCCCCACAAAAGGGCTTTATTACAGACAGAAATACTCCTCAGCACCCCCTCCGTAGCTGAAGAAGCTGGATCTGGAGGTCCTGGGCTGGTGTGGTTGCACGTGGTCTGTGGTTGTGAGGCCGGCTGGACATACTGCTAAATTCTCTAAAACAACATTGGAGGCGGCTTATGTTAGAGAAATTAACATTTAGTTCTCTGGCTGCAGCTCAGGTGGACATTCCTGCAGTCAGCATACCAATTGCATGCTCCCTCAAAACTTGAGACATCTGTTGCATTGTGCTGTGTGACAAAACTGCACATTTTAGAGTGGCCTTTTACTGTCCCCAGCACAAGATGCACCTGTGTAATGAACATGCTGTTAATCAGCTTCTTGATATGCCACACCTGTCAGGTGGATGGATTATCTTGACATAGGGAGAAATGCTCATTGACAGGGATGTAAACAGCATGCGTATGGAACATTTCTGGGATCTTGTATTTCAGCTCATGAAACATGGGACCAGCATTTTACATGTTGCGTTTATATTTTTGTTCAGTGTCATAATAGTTGAAACCAGGTACTATTAGACTACAACTCCGGAAGAGGATGTGATATGGTGTGAATGACAGTGATATACAAGGATTAAATAAACAAAACATGTTTTTATCTATGTACTTTTGTTGTCTCATAACCTTTTCCCCCATATTATCTTGATTTGGTTTGAAGGCGTTGCCATTGGGACTTTATTGTTGTGGATATGTCTGTTGTGTAATTGTGTAAGAAATGGGAATAATAATTATAAATACCATAAAGAAAAAATAGTTGAACCAGGAATACCAAGCCAAATGTGCTGATTGATTATAGTACTGAGTATTCATTTCCTGTCCTCTTTGACCTCCTGAGGTGCGTAATGCACTGTACTGTAGATACATGAATTATGTGTAACCTTGTCAAATCTCTTTGTGCATATATACGTTTGAGAAATGTTTTTGAAAGCAAATGTCATATGAAGGCTGTTGTGATAAACTGGGACAAACCTACTCTTGAAGCATCCCACTTTAACATAAGTGTCCCTGATGTATTTGTATGGCAGGTAAAGGGTGATTCCATGCCAGAGGGAGAGGGAAATATTTTTGTATCTCAGATTGTTCTGGTAATTCTCACATAGAAACATAATTGGGAGGAAGGATGTTTGAAATGCTTTTACATTTGTATATATATATATCTTTTTTTTGATAATCGTGATGGAAGTGGCTAGTCTGCTTTCCACCAGAACCTGGGAGATGAATTCACCTTTCAGCAGGACAATAACCTAAAACACAAGGCCTATGCTGGAGTTGCTTACCAAGAAGACAGGGAATATTCCTGAGTGGCCGAGTTACAGTTTTGACTTAAATCTACTTGGAAATCTACGGCAAGACCTGAAAATGGTTGTCTAGCAATGATCAACAACCAATTTGACAGAGCTTGAAGAATTTTTGAAAATAATAAATGGGCAATTGTTGCACAATCCTGGCGTGGAAAGCTGTTAGACTTACCCAGAAAGACTCACAGCTGTAATCGCTGCCAAAGGTGCTTCTACAAAGTATTGACTCATGGCTGTGAATACTTATGTAAATGAGATATTTCTGTATGTCATTTTCAATAAATTTGCTACAATTTCTAAAAACATGTTTTCACTTCGTCATTATGGGTCATAATTACCGCTTC
>NW_025536921.1:0-46227 GCF_020615455.1 Coregonus clupeaformis
ACACAGTAAATTTTGAAGTGTTAAAGTAACACTTAAAGAGTTAAATTTAACACTATTTCTGAGTGTATATGGTCCCACCCTGAAATAGTGTTAATTTGACTCTTTTCATAGTGTTAACATTTTAGAGTTAAATTAACTCTAAATAGAGTAAAAATTTAACACTACACTGAATAGTGTTATTTTAATTTTTAAGCACTAAAGGTTAAATAACACTGAGAGTGTAAATATTACCCTTGGAAGAGTTAATCATTTACTCTTCTAAAATAACAAATCAACTCTGATTGAGTTTGATTCCAGTCCCAGTTTAACACTGCATGGAGTTGACACTCAAGGTTAAAATAACTCTGATAAGTGTTGATGTTACACACTATTGTGTTGATAATTGACTATCTTGCAGTGAAAAACAAGCTCAAATAGAGTCAAATTCTAACTTACCGTATAGTGTCACGGAAATAAATCTCAGCATTATTCATTTTTACACTTTTTAGTGTCAAATTACACCAAATACTCCATTAAGTAGAGTAAAAATCACAACTTACCACAAAATAATGCATTTCAAATTTTATTAACAGCTCAACTATGTCAGGCTAAAATATATTAAGAATACAAATCCCTTTTTAAAACATTGACCTTAGGTTTCCATAAAATGGCAATAGGGAACAACATACAAGGAGGAATCTGTCGTTCCATACTTCATTTGAACATCAAAAGGTTTAAAGTAACACAGTTCAGTAATGTTGATCCACCTTTTGAACCCTGTCTGGATGCATCCTGACCTTAAAGGCATAGTAATGGTAATCAAAACACACTGTTTCCATCAGTTTTCCACAGAGCAATACACAGTCATCTTTCACAGCAATAATTTTGATTTTACAAAATACAGGCATCTCAAATGCTACCTCAGTACAGATAATGAAGTCACGGCGGTACTCTGTACCATGATGTTTGATCCACTTGGCAGAAAACACACTGGTAGACAATACAGACCCACATTTTAAAGCAATCTCGGGACCTTCTTTGAGCTCACTAAGTGTTACCATCTTCCCGAACCTAAAAGTTAATCTTTCCTTGCTAAAGGACTCTCGTACATTGCCATACAACTTTGGTGCTTTTTGGCTAATGTTTTTGTTACATTTTAAAGCTTTTAATTGCTTCTTAAAAAAATTATGTTTAACTATAAGCATGCACCACATGTGCAGAACTGGGCCGATGTTTTTATATTACGAGGGTAATGAATCATGAAGTGATGCTTTGGTAAGAGATTGATTGCAGGAAACAACTGCTTGGAAGAGCTGTGATGATCAATGATTAAATGTTTGAGGTAAATGGTCATGCCTTCTGTAAGGACTGGGGAAATACAATGTTAACAATGTGTAGAAGCAAAAGTAGAAGATGCCAGTGCTGGTCATCTGACTGTATTAAATCACCAAATAGCAAAGGCATATTACGTAATAAGCACCAAGACTGTATAGCATTCAACCCCAAATCATTACTTCCATCAAACAACTTTACTCTAGGTGGACGGTTTCGCTGCTGATTGTATCCATAGTCAAAAGCATGTATTCTACCAGCCAGTTGTTCAGCATTTAGGAAGTTTTCCTTAATGTACTGCAGGACAAGTTTGACTTCAAACTGAGCAACTCCTTCTAAAATATCGTGCATTATATCTACAGAAAAATTGTTGGCTGTATTAAAATACTGTAGTGAATTCAGCAGACAAATGCGTTTTGACACCATAGATATGAGGTAGTGTAGGATCTGTTTGTAAAGTTTGACAGTGCAGTTTGTGCATCTCGATAGTTCGTAGGTACAACTTTTGGATCATCTTCACAGAACACAGTTTGAAAACAATCTTTCTCAAGGAGACAGAAACGACAACAATACCTTGCCCCAAATGACTCCACAAAGCCAAATAAACCATGCAACCCAAGATTATCACCAGTGACCTGAACTATGGTACCGTGAATCACATCTTTCAATCTGGGAACTTTAAGTCCCTCTGTCTCGAGTACTTTAAGATCACTGACAAGTGGCTCAAGTATCAAATTAAAACCATAACGCTTGATGTCCTGCGCATGGAAAAGAGCACCCAAATGAATATTTATCAATGATGAATTAAAGATTGGGGGAAAATTCCTTAATGTAAAGTATATAGCACCTAATTTGTGTATACCCTTTTTGGACCCCAAGGGGTTTGCTGTTTCAAAGTCGTCATAAAATAGCTGGATCTGTATGGCATCTTTTTCTATAGAGAATAAGGGACTTTTTTTTAAAATAGGCGGCATCTCTCAAGTCTGCATACACACCTTCCTTGGGCATGTGCCTGGGCTTGAACATGTCTGCAAGTTCTGGGTTTTGAAAAAATGGCCTTTAGTGTTTCTAAAATAGGAATATATGCAAACTTGTCAGTTACAACGACCTGATCGTATGTCCCAGTTGTTTTGTTTCTTCTGCTGTCAAATCTTGTGCCAAGCACCTTTTCAACAGGTTCTACGATTCCCCATTTCTCTTTGAAGTGTTTATTTCGTTTAGCTTCTGAATTTAAGGGTGTGAAAGGGTTTTCCAACTTTTGCAAAAGATTGTTCTATTCTGTTCTTATTTTCAGTTTCCTGTGGAGATAAGCACTGCAAAGCTGCATCTGTAGCTTGACTTTGAATCTCAAAAAACACTTCTTCCATGGAGGAAACAAAACTATTTACAGTAGATTGACTTAATCCAGCTGCTTTTAGTTGTGTAACAGCAGAGGCACACATATCTAGAGTGCTCCTGTTGGACTTTTTCAACAGAGTAGATGTGGCTACCTCGTGTTCATTAACTGTCCGTGACGTTGTAGCTGTCTCCTCTACATTAGTGGTCACTGCCTCTCCAATGCTGCTTAAATAAACATCAGGGTCAACCTGTTGGTCAATATACTCAGTGTGTTTTGTGTTTAAATGTTTCCTAAAACCAGAAAAACGTACCAAACGCACAGCCACATCCAGTCTGAGCACATTTAAGCCGGAGAATTTTTTCCAGGCAAGTAAACCGTGAACTAATCGTAAATGCCTAACAAGCATATTTGAACTTCGATAACTCAGCCTGACAAACAAAACACTTCATGTTCGAGGAGAAACTTCAAGCACTAATGAAGTAACCTCGCCCTGATTTCAGCAACACGAGGGCTCTCTTTGACCTTGCCAGCATCGATGCTGTACACTGTAGTTTGGATGAAAGTGTACATGTTGTGGAGCATGGTGTTGTAGGATGTGCCAAACACAAAATGTAACTTAAATAGTTCGTCAAAAGCAACAAGAGAAGAGGTTGACCTGCAAGGTATGGCATTCTTGTCGATAATGATGAAGAACTGGTGGATTTGCATTCTTCTTAACTCCAACAGCTAGGAGATAGGGCTGAGCGCTAGTAGTGATGGCATCGAGATGCTCTTGAATGTTTGTTCCGGTCTGCGAAGACAAATGAGGGAAAACTGTAGTTAATGGCCAAGTAGTTGTAGAATATGCAGAAAGAGCCAATACACTACTCTTATTGAATATGAATATTGAATGAATACTTGTAGCCTAATATTAGGTGTTCATACCACAAATTAGAAAAAAATACAAACCTTCTTGAATACCACAAGATGTTTCTCTGCTTGGGATGCGGAAACCTTTCCTGGTCTCTTCCGACCCTGAGCGGAGGGGTGGAATCAGGTGTATAAGCAGTAAAACCGATGACAGATCACTGTCCCAACCTGTAACAACACAAGTTCAATGTTAACACACTTCAGTTACGTTGTTTTCTTTACAAAAGACCCCCAGACAGACAGCAGTTCTACATCACAAGAAGTTCTCTAACTAAAACATCCACAGGGCTGAGTCAAATCTCAAAAGTTTTGTTCAATATACTGCTACAGAACGTACTCGTAAATCTTTCACAGATCCAGCTTCTTAGTATTATGTTGATATTTAAATGTTTACACATAATGTTGATATTGCAATACAACACAAAAGGTAGGCTTACAAGCATCTTACCAAAGTCAACATCCAATTCAGTGCCATCCTCAGGAGGATCAGCTGCCAGCAAGAGTTCTTCAAGCTCACTTGTGGATGGAAGCTTTCTGCAATAATAGACACCATGAACTTCATAAAACAAAGAAATAACGTATTCATTAATTAGTCTAATTAACTGAAACAAACCTGAGTCATATTTGATGGTTAGCACCCCAGTTGAGGGATCCTTTATAATATCCTCAAAAACATCATCATCCAATTCAGTCCCTGAACTGTCAACAATTTTCACACCTTCTGTTACAGCTGGGACACCAAACTTTGCAAATGCTAGAAAAAACAGGGATAAAAGCTTGTGTAAACAAAAGTAAATCATTATTTATATAATAATTTCACTGTGTACACCTACCTTACCCTATAAAATAGGTTTTAAACAAACACTATTAAGTGATTAAAATGTTTTTTTTTGTAGCATCATAACTATACCTTAAGCAATGCATCCACAATTAAAGTGTAGTTACCAAGGGCAAAACAGAAGAAATTTAGACGTACAAAAATGGACCAGTTCCAAAACCTGAGAACTTAACATGTCCCATCATTTTAGGAATATTCCAGTATATCAATTTTAAACAGCTAAATTCAGACAGCTATTACTAACATTGTCAAATTCTTACCTGCAATCAAAAAAGTCTTTCAGATTTGGCTCAGTTATTCTGACAAATTTTTGGACATCTCCAAGTTTAGCTTTACAGCATGCTCCCTGCAAATAGTATCAGTACAATTTCTCACAGTTAAAAAAGTTGATGGTCTTATTTTAGCAGTATTTCCTCAAATATAAGAAAAAATATTGTTTCAAGCCACCAAAGTGCTGAGAAATGATCAGCACTTTTGCAGAAATGGCCAGTTAAATTGAAGTTACTGTCAAACACATTAAAAAGGATAACGTCTGATTTTCATCCTTGTAACATTAATGTTACCGCCTTGCCCGCACAATTACTGCAATTGTTGGGTCTTGGTATATTATAGAGTGTGGTCTAGACCTACTCTGTCTGTAAAGTGTCTTGAGATAACTCTTGTTATGATTTGACAATATAAATAACATTGAATTGAATAATGTTAGCTAAACGTTACACCATAAGTGTGTGCTAAGATAGTGCTTAAGTATTTTAACAGTACTGCTGCTGCTTTGAAACCCGAAAGTCATTTTTGTATAATATCCAGGAAAAAAATAAAGGCACACAGCTAAGCAGTGTCCAAGGTTAATGTCTACCCGCCGTTAACATAATAAATCCATGCCACCCGCACATAGTTAGCCAGTCAAGCTAACGTAGCTAACTGTAGCTAGTTTAGCCAACTCCCCTTAGTCTTTGCTATGTTCCTGTAATATCTGAACGTTAACAAGAAGTACACAATCCCCCTCCACGTTGTATTAACATAACTTACAATAAATCGGGCTGACATTGTCTAGTTTGAGCGTTATGTTCGTCAGTTAATGTTAATTAACGTTAGCTTAATACTGCTGGCACATGGACTGGACAGAAGTCAGTCACAACATGTTAACGTTAGCCTTTTTAAAATTCGACATTTTAAGACCTAAAACCAACTAGAGTGCACTGTTAGCAACGATATAAAGTAATTCTTAAATGCTGCTTCTGTTAAAATGACAAATAATGTGTGTATAGTCGCTTAGGAGAAACTTACCGCAGTCATTCCACATGAAGAAAATGGCGCCCGTGAAAATGTGTGGTCCGTTTGAGACGAGTCGTAGGTGGGCGGAGCTTTCCAGAGTACGTCTGACACTGCGTCTTTTAACAACGTACTTTTCACCAACACTGGGCGGTATCTTACTCCAACTGTTGTAGTAATAACTCTGTAAGAGTCAATGTACTTTGACACTGCATATTTAACACTATGGAATTTACTGTGTAGCAGATTAGTTGTAACGGCCAATGTGTGGAGACAACAGATTTGAATGAATGTGGTCCAAAACACAGGTTTCAGGGATTTGCAACAAAAAACATGTACAGCAGCTGAAGAAGAGAGAAGAGGAGTCACTATTTGTGTTCGATGGTGAAAATGAATGTGTTGTCCGTTTTCATTGAACATGGTCTAAAATCATGTTTTAGGTGAGTTACCAGCCCAAAACGATGACTGCCCTACAAGAGAGAGGACATGACAGAGTATGTCTTTCACATCTTTGAAAATACGTTTTAAACAGGTTACAATGAACATTGTATAAAATCACATTTTTTCGATTGCACAATTCAACCAGCAGATTAGTTGTAACGGCCAATGTGTGGAGACAACAGATTTGAATGAATGTGGTCAAAAACACAGGTTTTAGGGATTTGCAACAAAAAACATGTACAGCACCTGAAGAAGAGAACAGTAGTCACTATTTCTGTTCGATGAGTGAAAATGAATGTGTTGTCCGTTTTCATTGAACATGGTCGAAAATCATGTTTTAGGTGAGTTACCAGCCCAAAACGAGGACTGCCCTACATGAGAGAGGACATGACAGAGTATGTGTCTTTCAAATCTTTGAAAATACGTTTTAAACAGGTTACAATGAACATTGTATATAATCAAATTTTTTCGATTGCACAATTCAACCAGCAGATTAGTTGTAACGGCCAATGTGTGGAGACAACAGATTTGAATGAATGTGGTCAAAAACACAGGTTTTAGGGATTTGCAACAAAAAACATGTACAGCACCTGAAGAAGAGAACAGTAGTCACTATTTCTGTTCGATGAGTGAAAATGAATGTGTTGTCCGTTTTCATTGAACATGGTCTAAAATCATGTTTTAGGTGAGTTACCAGCCAAAAACGAGGACTGCCCTACAAGTGAGAGGTCATGACGGAGTATGTCTTTCACATCTTTGAAAATACGTTTTAAACAGGTTACAATGAACATTGTATAAAATCAAATATTTTCCATTGCACAATTCAACTAGCAGATTAGTTGTAACGGCCAATGTGTGGAGACAACAGATTTGAATGAATGTGGTCCAAAACACAGGTTTCAGGGATTTGCAACAAAAAAACATGTACAGCAGCTGAAGAAGAGAAGAGGAGTCACTATTTGTGTTCGATGAGTGAAAATGAATGTGTTGTCCGTTTTCATTGAACATGGTCTAAAATCATGTTTTAGGTGAGTTACCAGCCCAAAACGAGGACTGCCCTACAAGAGAGAGGACATGACAGAGTATGTGTCTTTCACATCTTTGAAAATACGTTTTAAACAGGTTACAATGAACATTGTATAAAATCAAATTTTTTTGATTGCACAATTCAACCAGCAGATTAGTTGTAACGGCCAATGTGTGGAGACAACAGATTTGAATGAATGTGGTCAAAAACACAGGTTTTAGGGATTTGCAACAAAAAACATGTACAGCACCTGAAGAAGAGAACAGTAGTCACTATTTCTGTTCGATGAGTGAAAATGAATGTGTTGTCCGTTTTCATTGAACATGGTCTAAAATCATGTTTTAGGTGAGTTACCAGCCCAAAACGAGGACTGCCCTACATGAGAGAGGACATGACAGAGTATGTCTTTCAAATCTTTGAAAATACGTTTTAAACAGGTTACAATGAACACTGTATAAAATCAAATGTTTTCGATTGCACAATTCAACCAGCAGATTAGTTGTAACAGCCAATGTGTGGAGACAACAGATTTGAATGAATGTGGTCAAAAACACAGGTTTTAGGGATTTGCAACAAAAAACATGTACAGCACCTGAAGAAGAGAACAGGAGTCACTATTTGTGTTCGATGAGTGAAAATGAATGTGTTGTCCGTTTTCATTGAACATGGTCTAAAATCATGTTTTAGGTGAGTTTCCAGCCCAAAACGAGGACTGCCCTACAAAGGAGAGGTCATGACAGAGTATGTGTCTTTCACATCTTTGAAAATACGTTTTAAACAGGTTACAATGAACATTGTATAAAATCCAATTTTTTCCATTGCACAATTCAACCAGCAGATTAGTTGTAACGGCCAATGTGTGGAGACAACAGATTTGAATGAATGTGGTCAAAAACACAGGTTTTAGGGATTTGCAACAAAAAACATGTACAGCACCTGAAGAAGAGAACAGTAGTCACTATTTCTGTTCGATGAGTGAAAATGAATGTGTTGTCCGTTTTCATTGAACATGGTCTAAAATCATGTTTTAGGTGAGTTACCAGCCCAAAACGAGGACTGCCCTACAAGTGAGAGGTCATGACAGAGTATGTGTCTTTCACATCTTTGAAAATACGTTTTAAACAGGTTACAATGAACATTGAAAATCCAAATTTTTTCCATTGCACAATTCAACCAGCAGATTAGTTGTAACGGCCAATGTGTGGAGACAACAGATTTGAATGAATGTGGTCAAAAACACAGGTTTCAGGGATTTGCAACAAAAAACATGTACAGCAGCTGAAGAAGAGAAGAGCAGTCACTATTTGTGTTCGATGAGTGAAAATGAATGTGTTGTCCGTTTTCATTGAACATGGTCTAAAATCATGTTTTAGGTGAGTTACCAGCCCAAAACGAGGACTGCCCTACAAGTGAGAGGTCATGACAGAGTATGTGTCTTTCACATCTTTGAAAATACGTTTTAAACAGGTTACAATGAACATTGTATAAAATCAAATTTTTTCGATTGCACAATTCAACCAGCAGATTAGTTGTAACGGCCAATGTGTGGAGACAACAGATTTGAATGAATGTGGTCAAAAACACAGGCAGACATGACAGAGTATGTGTCTTTCACATCTTTGAAAATACGTTTTAAACAGGTTACAATGAACATTGTATAAAATCAAATTTTTTCGATTGCACATTTCAACCAGCAGATTAGTTGTAACGGCCAATGTGTGGAGACAACAGATTTGAATGAATGTGGTCAAAAACACAGGTTTTAGGGATTTGCAACAAAAAACATGTACAGCACCTGAAGAAGAGAACAGGAGTCACTATTTGTGTTCGATGAGTGAAAATGAATGTGTTGTCCGTTTTCATTGAACATGGTCTAAAATCATGTTTTAGGTGAGTTACCAGCCCAAAACGAGGACTGCCCTACAAGTGAGAGGTCATGACGGAGTATGTCTTTCACATCTTTGAAAATACGTTTTAAACAGGTTACAATGAACATTGTATAAAATCAAATATTTTCCATTGCACAATTCAACTAGCAGATTAGTTGTAACGGCCAATGTGTGGAGACAACAGATTTGAATGAATGTGGTCAAAAACACAGGTTTTAGGGATTTGCAACAAAAAACATTTACAGCACCTGAAGAAGAGAACAGGAGTCACTATTTGTGTTCGATGAGTGAAAATGAATGTGTTGTCCGTTTTCATTGAACATGGTCTAAAATCATGTTTTAGGTGAGTTACCAGCCCAAAACGAGGACTGCCCTACATGAGAGAGGACATGACAGAGTATGTGTCTTTCAAATCTTTGAAAATACGTTTTAAACAGGTTACAATGAACATTGTATAAAATCAAATGTTTTCGATTGCACAATTCAACCAGCAGATTAGTTGTAACAGCCAATGTGTGGAGACAACAGATTTGAATGAATGTGGTCAAAAACACAGGTTTTAGGGATTTGCAACAAAAAACATGTACAGCACCTGAAGAAGAGAACAGGAGTCACTATTTGTGTTCGATGAGTGAAAATGAATGTGTTGTCCGTTTTCATTGAACATGGTCTAAAATCATGTTTTAGGTGAGTTACCAGCCCAAAACGAGGACTGCCCTACATGAGAGAGGACATGACAGAGTATGTGTCTTTCAAATCTTTGAAAATACGTTTTAAACAGGTTACAATGAACATTGTATATAATCAAATTTTTTCGATTGCACAATTCAACCAGCAGATTAGTTGTAACGGCCAATGTGTGGAGACAACAGATTTGAATGAATGTGGTCAAAAACACAGGTTTTAGGGATTTGCAACAAAAAACATGTACAGCACCTGAAGAAGAGAACAGTAGTCACTATTTCTGTTCGATGAGTGAAAATGAATGTGTTGTCCGTTTTCATTGAACATGGTCTAAAATCAGGGACGGCTTGTTCAATAGGGCGATATGGGCGACGCACTGCCAAACGGGAAAAGGAAGGGATTTTTTTCCTAATCAATTATATCACGGCAACAGCAGTTATCAGTGTTCACGTCTGATCTGCCAGCCACTAAATGTCAAATCAGGCTAAAGTCGTGCTTCAAATGGCCCCGCCCGTTTTTTGGGCGATTTCAGTCAGGTTGAAAATCGCCCAGAAGTCTCTCATAGCCTGTCATGTAAAATCTATTTTTTTCACATTTCAAAGCTTTCAATACATTCTCTATGGGTGTCTGTGGGCTTGCACTTACGGCCGCTTTCGTCATACGTGACGTAACGTTGAACGTAACTAAGACAATGGCGGCTAGCAGCGTCTCTGTTGTGACCTGCAGTGTGGCGTTATTTTATGTTTTTAATTTGTAGACTTAGTTTACAAACATTCTGCAAACATTCTGCTTTGGACTGATCTTCGGTTTTGGACTGATCTTGTTGATCGTGTACATACCCGCCACGAACGGACTAAATAATGAAAACGCTGCTGGCAGCGGAATCCCAATACAGCTGGGAGACTTGGCTGGATGACAGAGTCCCGGACAGAGAGGTGGAGCCGGCCGGCTTCACCCTGGTCAGAGCGGACCGCGATCCTGGTAAGAGAGCGACTCTGTACCCCGACATTGAACTGCTTTCTGTGTCATTGAACCTTACTATTGTTGATAAAACAAGTTTACTGGAGAACGGAGACCAAGTAGAGACTTTTGGACAAGGTGGATAATTGTATAATATAAGGCAGTTTATTCAGAGGTAAAGATATCTGGAATCGCGTGCACGGACCCGTTCGTCAAACTCGTAGGGGAGTTTATCAGAAGAGCCCCTAAACATTGTGTGCTGACATTTTATACAATAAAATGAAGTAGGTTGAATCTAGTAGTTCTGATCTTCTGATTGGTCCTGATGAGTTGGGCGAGGTCACCTCCAGGCTAGTGTCACTGTTGCATTGGCTCTGAGTCGGGTTCTCTGTCTTCAGATGTTCAGCCTAAGAGAAGAGGATTTGTGTGTGTGTGTGTGTGTGTTTGTTATCAGTGTGTGTGTGTGTGTGTGTGTGTGTGTGTTTGTTATCAGTGATGATGTGTGTGTGTGTGTGTGTGTGTGTGTGTTTATCAGTGATGATGTGTGTGTGTGTGTGTGTGTGTGTGTGTGTGTGTGTGTGTGGGTGTGTGTGTGTGTGTCCTCAGGGCAAGAACTCGTGAGTTGGAAGAACTGAGAGACCTATGGCGTGGGTGTTATCCTTAGCCCCCTGCTGACAAGGCTGACAAGATAGGACTCTTGTTCATTGTATTGAATACAAAGGCCCAACACAAAATGGGTCATGCACAAGATTTTAGTCAGACCAAGCTATAACATTATATATTTACTACGACAGTACATTCAACCAAAAGCTAATATAACAAAGGCATCAGAGATTATTTATAATATGTCACAGAAACTGGAATCCATCTCCCCAGATCAGTCAATAAATGCTTCTGGTATTGACTTATATGCTGCCCCTGTCTTCATGTTGTTGCTGGACATATATTTTTTAAAATGTGTGTAGGTCACCTAAATCATCAGAAAAATTGCCCCTCCTGAGAATTTTTTCAGGAGCCGCCACTGTCTAAAATCATGTTTTAGGTGAGTTACCAGCCAAAAACGAGGACTGCCCTACAAGTGAGAGGTCATGACGGAGTATGTCTTTCACATCTTTGAAAATACGTTTTAAACAGGTTACAATGAACATTGTATAAAATCAAATATTTTCCATTGCACAATTCAACTAGCAGATTAGTTGTAACGGCCAATGTGTGGAGACAACAGATTTGAATGAATGTGGTCCAAAACACAGGTTTCAGGGATTTGCAACAAAAAACATGTACAGCAGCTGAAGAAGAGAAGAGGAGTCACTATTTGTGTTCGATGAGTGAAAATGAATGTGTTGTCCGTTTTCATTGAACATGGTCTAAAATCATGTTTTAGGTGAGTTACCAGCCCAAAACGAGGACTGCCCTACAAGAGAGAGGGACATGACAGAGTATGTGTCTTTCACATCTTTGAAAATACGTTTTAAACAGGTTACAATGAACATTGTATAAAATCACATTTTTTGATTGCACAATTCAACCAGCAGATTAGTTGTAACGGCCAATGTGTGGAGACAACAGATTTGAATGAATGTGGTCAAAAACACAGGTTTTAGGGATTTGCAACAAAAAAACATGTACAGCACCTGAAGAAGAGAACAGTAGTCACTATTTCTGTTCGATGAGTGAAAATGAATGTGTTGTCCGTTTTCATTGAACATGGTCTAAAATCATGTTTTAGGTGAGTTACCAGCCCAAAACGAGGACTGCCCTACAAGAGAGAGGACATGACAGAGTATGTGTCTTTCACATCTTTGAAAATACGTTTTAAACAGGTTACAATGAACATTGTATAAAATCACATTTTTTTGATTGCACAATTCAACCAGCAGATTAGTTGTAACGGCCAATGTGTGGAGACAACAGATTTGAATGAATGTGGTCAAAAACACAGGTTTTAGGGATTTGCAACAAAAAACATGTACAGCACCTGAAGAAGAGAACAGTAGTCACTATTTCTGTTCGATGAGTGAAAATGAATGTGTTGTCCGTTTTCATTGAACATGGTCTAAAATCATGTTTTAGGTGAGTTACCAGCCCAAAAACGAGGACTGCCCTACATGAGAGAGGACATGACAGAGTATGTGTCTTTCAAATCTTTGAAAATACGTTTTAAACAGGTTACAATGAACATTGTATAAAATCAAATGTTTTCGATTGCACAATTCAACCAGCAGATTAGTTGTAACAGCCAATGTGTGGAGACAACAGATTTGAATGAATGTGGTCAAAAACACAGGTTTTAGGGATTTGCAACAAAAAACATGTACAGCACCTGAAGAAGAGAACAGGAGTCACTATTTGTGTTCGATGAGTGAAAATGAATGTGTTGTCCGTTTTCATTGAACATGGTCTAAAATCATGTTTTAGGTGAGTTACCAGCCCAAAACGAGGACTGCCCTACATGAGAGAGGACATGACAGAGTATGTGTCTTTCAAATCTTTGAAAATACGTTTTAAACAGGTTACAATGAACATTGTATAAAATCAAATTTTTTCGATTGCACAATTCAACCAGCAGATTAGTTGTAACGGCCAATGTGTGGAGACAACAGATTTGAATGAATGTGGTCAAAAACACAGGTTTTAGGATTTTGCAACAAATAACATGTACAGCACCTGAAGAAGAGAACAGTAGTCACTATTTCTGTTCGATGAGTGAAAATGAATGTGTTGTCCGTTTTCATTGAACATGGTCAAAAATCATGTTTTAGGTGAGTTATCAGCCAAAAACGAGGACTGCCCTACAAGTGAGAGGTCATGACGGAGTATGTCTTTCACATCTTTGAAAATACGTTTAAACAGGTTACAATGAACATTGTATAAAATCAAATATTTTCCATTGCACAATTCAACTAGCAGATTAGTTGTAACGGCCAATGTGTGGAGACAACAGATTTGAATGAATGTGGTCAAAAACACAGGTTTCAGGGATTTGCAACAAAAAAACATGTACAGCAGCTGAAGAAGAGAAGAGGAGTCACTATTTGTGTTCGATGAGTGAAAATGAATGTGTTGTCCGTTTTCATTGAACATGGTCTAAAATCATGTTTTAGGTGAGTTACCAGCCCAAAAACGAGGACTGCCCTACAAGAGAGAGGACATGACAGAGTATGTGTCTTTCACATCTTTGAAAATACGTTTTAAACAGGTTACAATGAACATTGTATAAAATCACATTTTTTTGATTGCACAATTCAACCAGCAGATTAGTTGTAACGGCCAATGTGTGGAGACAACAGATTTGAATGAATGTGGTCAAAAACACAGGTTTTAGGGATTTGCAACAAAAAACATGTACAGCACCTGAAGAAGAGAACAGTAGTCACTATTTCTGTTCGATGAGTGAAAATGAATGTGTTGTCCGTTTTCATTGAACATGGTCTAAAATCATGTTTTAGGTGAGTTACCAGCCCAAAACGAGGACTGCCCTACAAGTGAGAGGTCATGACAGAGTATGTGTCTTTCACATCTTTGAAAATACGTTTTAAACAGGTTACAATGAACATTGTATAAAATCAAATATTTTCCATTGCACAATTCAACTAGCAGATTAGTTGTAACGGCCAATGTGTGGAGACAACAGATTTGAATGAATGTGGTCAAAAACACAGGTTTCAGGGATTTGCAACAAAAAACATGTACAGCAGCTGAAGAAGAGAACAGGAGTCACTATTTGTGTTCGATGAGTGAAAATGAATGTGTTGTCCGTTTTCATTGAACATGGTCTAAAATCATGTTTTAGGTGAGTTACCAGCCCAAAACGAGGACTGCCCTACAAGAGAGAGGACATGACAGAGTATGTGTCTTTCACATCTTTGAAAATACGTTTTAAACAGGTTACAATGAACATTGTATAAAATCACATTTTTTGATTGCACAATTCAACCAGCAGATTAGTTGTAACGGCCAATGTGTGGAGACAACAGATTTGAATGAATGTGGTCAAAAACACAGGTTTTAGGGATTTGCAACAAAAAACATGTACAGCACCTGAAGAAGAGAACAGTAGTCACTATTTCTGTTCGATGAGTGAAAATGAATGTGTTGTCCGTTTTCATTGAACATGGTCTAAAATCATGTTTTAGGTGAGTTACCAGCCCAAAACGAGGACTGCCCTACATGAGAGAGGACATGACAGAGTATGTGTCTTTCAAATCTTTGAAAATACGTTTTAAACAGGTTACAATGAACATTGTATAAAATCAAATATTTTCCATTGCACAATTCAACTAGCAGATTAGTTGTAACGGCCAATGTGTGGAGACAACAGATTTGAATGAATGTGGTCAAAAACACAGGTTTCAGGGATTTGCAACAAAAAACATGTACAGCAGCTGAAGAAGAGAAGAGGAGTCACTATTTGTGTTCGATGAGTGAAAATGAATGTGTTGTCCGTTTTCATTGAACATGGTCTAAAATCATGTTTTAGGTGAGTTACCAGCCCAAAACGAGGACTGCCCTACAAGAGAGAGGACATGACAGAGTATGTGTCTTTCACATCTTTGAAAATACGTTTTAAACAGGTTACAATGAACATTGTATAAAATCACATTTTTTCGATTGCACAATTCAACCAGCAGATTAGTTGTAACGGCCAATGTGTGGAGACAACAGATTTGAATGAATGTGGTCAAAAACACAGGTTTTAGGGATTTGCAACAAAAAACATGTACAGCACCTGAAGAAGAGAACAGTAGTCACTATTTCTGTTCGATGAGTGAAAATGAATGTGTTGTCCGTTTTCATTGAACATGGTCTAAAATCATGTTTTAGGTGAGTTACCAGCCCAAAACGAGGACTGCCCTACATGGAGAGGTCATGACAGAGTATGTGTCTTTCAAATCTTTGAAAATACGTTTTAAACAGGTTACAATGAACACTGTATAAAATCAAATGTTTTCGATTGCACAATTCAACCAGCAGATTAGTTGTAACAGCCAATGTGTGGAGACAACAGATTTGAATGAATGTGGTCAAAAACACAGGTTTTAGGGATTTGCAACAAAAAACATGTACAGCACCTGAAGAAGAGAACAGGAGTCACTATTTGTGTTCGATGAGTGAAAATGAATGTGTTGTCCGTTTTCATTGAACATGGTCTAAAATCATGTTTTAGGTGAGTTACCAGCCCAAAACGAGGACTGCCCTACAAGTGAGAGGTCATGACAGAGTATGTGTCTTTCACATCTTTGAAAATACGTTTTAAACAGGTTACAATGAACATTGTATAAAATCCAATTTTTTCCATTGCACAATTCAACCAGCAGATTAGTTGTAACGGCCAATGTGTGGAGACAACAGATTTGAATGAATGTGGTCAAAAACACAGGTTTCAGGGATTTGCAACAAAAAAACATGTACAGTACCTGAAGAAGAGAACAGGAGTCACTATTTGTGTTCGATGAGTGAAAATGAATGTGTTGTCCGTTTTCATTGAACATGGTCTAAAATCATGTTTTAGGTGAGTTACCAGCCCAAAACGAGGACTGCCCTACAAGTGAGAGGTCATGACGGAGTAGTGTCTTTCACATCTTTGAAAATACGTTTTAAACAGGTTACAATGAACATTGTATAAAATCAAATTTTTTCGATTGCACAATTCAACCAGCAGATTAGTTGTAACGGCCAATGTGTGGAGACAACAGATTTGAATGAATGTGGTCAAAAACACAGTGTTTAGGGATTTGCAACAAAAAACATGTACAGCACCTGAAGAAGAGAACAGGAGTCACTATTTGTGTTCGATGAGTGAAAATGAATGTGTTGTCCGTTTTCATTGAACATGGTCTAAAATCATGTTTTAGGTGAGTTACCAGCCCAAACCGAGGACTGCCCTACATGAGAGAGGACATGACAGAGTATGTGTCTTTCACATCTTTGAAAATACGTTTTAAACAGGTTACAATGAACATTGTATAAAATCAAATTTTTTCGATTGCACAATTCAACCAGCAGATTAGTTGTAACGGCCAATGTGTGGAGACAACAGATTTGAATGAATGTGGTCAAAAACACAGGTTTTAGGATTTTGCAACAAATAACATGTACAGCACCTGAAGAAGAGAACAGTAGTCACTATTTCTGTTCGATGAGTGAAAATGAATGTGTTGTCCGTTTTCATTGAACATGGTCTAAAATCATGTTTTAGGTGAGTTACCAGCCCAAAACGAGGACTGCCCTACAAGTGAGAGGTCATGACAGAGTATGTGTCTTTCACATCTTTGAAAATACGTTTTAAACAGGTTACAATGAACATTGTATAAAATCCAATTTTTTCCATTGCACAATTCAACCAGCAGATTAGTTGTAACGGCCAATGTGTGGAGACAACAGATTTGAATGAATGTGGTCAAAAACACAGGTTTCAGGGATTTGCAACAAAAAACATGTACAGCACCTGAAGAAGAGAACAGGAGTCACTATTTGTGTTCGATGAGTGAAAATGAATGTGTTGTCCGTTTTCATTGAACATGGTCTAAAATCATGTTTTAGGTGAGTTACCAGCCCAAAACGAGGACTGCCCTACAAGTGAGAGGTCATGACAGAGTATGTGTCTTTCACATCTTTGAAAATACGTTTTAAACAGGTTACAATGAACATTGTATAAAATCAAATTTTTTCGATTGCACATTTCAACCAGCAGATTAGTTGTAACGGCCAATGTGTGGAGACAACAGATTTGAATGAATGTGGTCAAAAACACAGGTTTTAGGGATTTGCAACAAAAAAACATGTACAGCACCTGAAGAAGAGAACAGGAGTCACTATTTGTGTTCGATGAGTGAAAATGAATGTTTTGTCCGTTTTCATTGAACATGATCTAAAATCATGTTTTAGGTGAGTTACCAGCCCAAAACGAGGACTGCCCTACAAGAGAGAGGACATGACAGAGTATGTGTCTTTCACATCTTTGAAAATACGTTTTAAACAGGTTACAATGAACATTGTATAAAATCAAATATTTTCCATTGCACAATTCAACTAGCAGATTAGTTGTAACTGCCAATGTGTGGAGACAACAGATTTGAATGAATGTGGTCAAAAACACAGGTTTTAGGGATTTGCAACAAAAAACATTTACAGCACCTGAAGAAGAGAACAGGAGTCACTATTTGTGTTCGATGAGTGAAAATGAATGTGTTGTCCGTTTTCATTGAACATGGTCTAAAATCATGTTTTAGGTGAGTTACCAGCCCAAAACGAGGACTGCCCTACATGAGAGAGGTCATGACAGAGTATGTGTCTTTCACATCTTTGAAAATACGTTTTAAACAGGTTACAATGAACATTGTATAAAATCAAATGTTTTCGATTGCACAATTCAACCAGCAGATTAGTTGTAACAGCCAATGTGTGGAGACAACAGATTTGAATGAATGTGGTCAAAAACACAGGTTTTAGGGATTTGCAACAAAAAAACATGTACAGCACCTGAAGAAGAGAACAGGAGTCACTATTTGTGTTCGATGAGTGAAAATGAATGTGTTGTCCGTTTTCATTGAACATGGTCTAAAATCATGTTTTAGGTGAGTTACCAGCCCAAAACGAGGACTGCCCTACAAGAGAGAGGTCATGACAGAGTATGTGTCTTTCACATCTTTGAAAATACGTTTTAAACAGGTTACAATGAACATTGTATAAAATCAAATTTTTTCGATTGCACAATTCAACCAGCAGATTAGTTGTAACGGCCAATGTGTGGAGACAACAGATTTGAATGAATGTGGTCAAAAACACAGGTTTTAGGGATTTGCAACAAAAAACATGTACAGCACCTGAAGAAGAGAACAGGAGTCACTATTTCTGTTCGATGAGTGAAAATGAATGTGTTGTCCGTTTTCATTGAACATGGTCTAAAATCATGTTATAGGTGAGTTACCAGCCAAAAACGAGGACTGCCCTACAAGAGAGAGGTCATGACAGAGTATGTGTCTTTCACATCTTTGTAAATACGTTTTAAACAGGTTACAATGAACATTGTATAAAATCAAATGTTTTCGATTGCACAATTCAACCAGCAGATTAGTTGTAACGGCCAATGTGTGGAGACAACAGATTTGAATGAATGTAGTCAAAAACACAGGTTTTAGGGATTTGCAACAAAAAACATGTACAGCACCTGAAGAAGAGAACAGGAGTCACTATTTGTGTTCGATGAGTGAAAATGAATGTGTTGTCCGTTTTCATTGAACATGGTCTAAAATCATGTTTTAGGTGAGTTACCAGCCCAAAACGAGGACTGCCCTACAAGTGAGAGGTCATGACGGAGTAGTGTCTTTCACATCTTTGAAAATACGTTTTAAACAGGTTACAATGAACATTGTATAAAATCAAATATTTTCCATTGCACAATTCAACTAGCAGATTAGTTGTAACGGCCAATGTGTGGAGACAACAGATTTGAATGAATGTGGTCAAAAACACAGGTTTTAGGGATTTGCAACAAAAACATTTACAGCACCTGAAGAAGAGAACAGGAGTCACTATTTGTGTTCGATGAGTGAAAATGAATGTGTTGTCCGTTTTCATTGAACATGGTCTAAAATCATGTTTTAGGTGAGTTACCAGCCCAAAAACGAGGACTGCCCTACATGAGAGAGGTCATGACAGAGTATGTGTCTTTCACATCTTTGAAAATACGTTTTAAACAGGTTACAATGAACATTGTATAAAATCAAATGTTTTCCATTGCACAATTCAACTAGCAGATTAGTTGTAACGGCCAATGTGTGGAGACAACAGATTTGAATGAATGTGGTCAAAAACACAGGTTTTAGGGATTTGCAACAAAAAACATGTACAGCACCTGAAGAAGAGAACAGGAGTCACTATTTGTGTTCGATGAGTGAAAATGAATGTGTTGTCCGTTTTCATTGAACATGGTCTAAAATCATGTTTTAGGTGAGTTACCAGCCCAAAACGAGGACTGCCCTACAAGTGAGAGGTCATGACAGAGTATGTGTCTTTCACATCTTTGAAAATACGTTTTAAACAGGTTACAATGAACATTGTATAAAGTCATTTTTTTTCGATTGCACAATTCAACCAGCAGAATAGTTGTAACGGCCAATGTGTGGAGACAACAGATTTGAATGAATGTGGTCAAAAACACAGGTTTTAGGGATTTGCAACAAAAAACATGTACAGCACCTGAAGAAGAGAACAGGAGTCACTATTTGTGTTCGATGAGTGAAAATGAATGTGTTGTCCGTTTTCATTGAACATGGTCTAAAATCATGTTATAGGTGAGTTACCAGCCAAAAACGAGGACTGCCCTACAAGTGAGAGGTCATGACAGAGTATGTGTCTTTCACATCTTTGTAAATACGTTTTAAACAGGTTACAATGAACATTGTATAAAATCAAATTTTTTCGATTGCACAATTCAACCAGCAGATTAGTTGTAACGGCCAATGTGTGGAGACAACAGATTTGAATGAATGTGGTCAAAAACACAGGTTTTAGGGATTTGCAACAAAAAACATGTACAGCACCTGAAGAAGAGAACAGGAGTCACTATTTGTGTTCGATGAGTGAAAATGAATGTGTTGTCCGTTTTCATTGAACATGGTCTAAAATCATGTTTTAGGTGAGTTAACAGCCCAAAACGAGGACTGCCCTACAAGAGAGAGGTCATGACAGAGTATGTGTCTTTCACATCTTTGTAAATACGTTTTAAACAGGTTACAATGAACATTGTATAAAATCAAATTTTTTCGATTGCACAATTCAACCAGCAGATTAGTTGTAACGGCCAATGTGTGGAGACAACAGATTTGAATGAATGTGGTCAAAAACACAGGTTTTAGGGATTTGCAACAAAAAACATGTACAGCACCTGAAGAAGAGAACAGTAGTCACTATTTGTGTTCGATGAGTGAAAATGAATGTGTTGTCCGTTTTCATTGAACATGGTCTAAAATCATGTTTTAGGTGAGTTACCAGCCAAAAACGAGGACTGCCCTACAAGTGAGAGGTCATGACGGAGTATGTGTCTTTCACATCTTTGAAAATACGTTTTAAACAGGTTACAATGAACATTGTATAAAATCAAATGTTTTCCATTGCACAATTCAACTAGCAGATTAGTTGTAACGGCCAATGTGTGGAGACAACAGATTTGAATGAATGTGGTCAAAAACACAGGTTTCAGGGATTTGCAACAAAAAACATGTACAGCAGCTGAAGAAGAGAACAGGAGTCACTATTTGTGTTCGATGAGTGAAAATGAATGTGTTGTCTGTTTTCATTGAACATGGTCTAAAATCATGTTATAGGTGAGTTACCAGCCAAAAACGAGGACTGCCCTACAAGAGAGAGGTCATGACAGAGTATGTGTCTTTCACATCTTTGTAAATACGTTTTAAACAGGTTACAATGAACATTGTATAAAATCAAAATTTTTCGATTGCACAATTCAACCAGCAGATTAGTTGTAACGGCCAATGTGTGGAGACAACAGATTTGAATGAATGTGGTCAAAAACACAGGTTTTAGGGATTTGCAACAAAAAACATGTACAGCACCTGAAGAAGAGAACAGTAGTCACTATTTCTGTTCGATGAGTGAAAATGAATGTGTTGTCCGTTTTCATTGAACATGGTCTAAAATCATGTTTTAGGTGAGTTACCAGCCAAAAACGAGGACTGCCCTACAAGTGAGAGGTCATGACGGAGTATGTGTCTTTCACATCTTTGAAAATACGTTTTAAACAGGTTACAATGAACATTGTATAAAATCAAATGTTTTCCATTGCACAATTCAACTAGCAGATTAGTTGTAACGGCCAATGTGTGGAGACAACAGATTTGAATGAATGTGGTCAAAAACACAGGTTTCAGGGATTTGCAACAAAAAACATGTACAGCAGCTGAAGAAGAGAAGAGGAGTCACTATTTGTGTTCGATGAGTGAAAATGAATGTGTTGTCTGTTTTCATTGAACATGGTCTAAAATCATGTTATAGGTGAGTTACCAGCCAAAAACGAGGACTGCCCTACAAGAGAGAGGTCATGACAGAGTATGTGTCTTTCACATCTTTGTAAATACGTTTTAAACAGGTTACAATGAACATTGTATAAAATCAAATTTTTTCGATTGCACAATTCAACATGCAGATTAGTTGTAACGGCCAATGTGTGGAGACAACAGATTTGAATGAATGTGGTCAAAAACACAGGTTTTAGGGATTTGCAACAAAAAACATGTACAGCACCTGAAGAAGAGAACAGTAGTCACTATTTGTGTTCGATGAGTGAAAATGAATGTTTTGTCCGTTTTCATTGAACATGGTCTAAAATCATGTTTTAGGTGAGTTACCAGCCAAAAACGAGGACTGCCCTACAAGTGAGAGGTCATGACGGAGTATGTCTTTCACATCTTTGAAAATACGTTTTAAACAGGTTACAATGAACATTGTATAAAATCAAATTTTTTCGATTGCACAATTCAACCAGCAGATTAGTTGTAACGGCCAATGTGTGGAGACAACAGATTTGAATGAATGTGGTCAAAAACACAGGTTTTAGGGATTTGCAACAAAAAACATGTACAGCACCTGAAGAAGAGAACAGGAGTCACTATTTGTGTTCGATGAGTGAAAATGAATGTGTTGTCCGTTTTCATTGAACATGGTCTAAAATCATGTTTTAGGTGAGTTACCAGCCCAAAACGAGGACTGCCCTACAAGTGAGAGGTCATGACAGAGTATGTGTCTTTCACATCTTTGAAAATACGTTTTAAACAGGTTACAATGAACATTGTATAAAATCCAATTTTTTCCATTGCACAATTCAACCAGCAGATTAGTTGTAACGGCCAATGTGTGGAGACAACAGATTTGAATGAATGTGGTCAAAAACACAGGTTTTAGGGATTTGCAACAAAAAACATGTACAGCAGCTGAAGAAGAGAAGAGGAGTCACTATTTGTGTTCGATGAGTGAAAATGAATGTGTTGTCCGTTTTCTTTGAACATGGTCTAAAATCATGTTTTAGGTGAGTTACCAGCCCAAAACGAGGACTGCCCTACAAGTGAGAGGTCATGACAGAGTATGTGTCTTTCACATCTTTGAAAATACGTTTTAAACAGGTTACAATGAACATTGTATAAAATCCAAATTTTTTCCATTGCACAATTCAACCAGCAGATTAGTTGTAACGGCCAATGTGTGGAGACAACAGATTTGAATGAATGTGGTCAAAAACACAGGTTTTAGGGATTTGCAACAAAAAACATGTACAGCAGCTGAAGAAGAGAAGAGGAGTCACTATTTGTGTTCGATGAGTGAAAATGAATGTGTTGTCCGTTTTCATTGAACATGGTCTAAAATCATGTTTTAGGTGAGTTACCAGCCCAAAACGAGGACTGCCCTACAAGTGAGAGGTCATGACAGAGTATGTGTCTTTCACATCTTTGAAAATACGTTTTAAACAGGTTACAATGAACATTGTATAAAATCAAATTTTTTCGATTGCACAATTCAACCAGCAGATTAGTTGTAACGGCCAATGTGTGGAGACAACAGATTTGAATGAATGTGGTCAAAAACACAGGTTTTAGGGATTTGCAACAAAAAACATGTACAGCACCTGAAGAAGAGAACAGGAGTCACTATTTGTGTTCGATGAGTGAAAATGAATGTGTTGTCCGTTTTCATTGAACATGGTCTAAAATCATGTTTTAGGTGAGTTACCAGCCCAAAACGAGGACTGCCCTACAAGAGAGAGGTCATGACAGAGTATGTGTCTTTCACATCTTTGAAAATACGTTTTAAACAGGTTACAATGAACATTGTATAAAATCAAATTTTTTCCATTGCACAATTCAACCAGCAGATTAGTTGTAACGGCCAATGTGTGGAGACAACAGATTTGAATGAATGTGGTCAAAAACACAGGTTTTAGGGATTTGCAACAAAAAACATGTACAGCACCTGAAGAAGAGAACAGGAGTCACTATTTGTGTTCGATGAGTGAAAATGAATGTGTTGTCCGTTTTCATTGAACATGGTCTAAAATCATGTTTTAGGTGAGTTACCAGCCCAAAACGAGGACTGCCCTACAAGGTAGAGGTCATGACAGAGTATGTGTCTTTCACATCTTTGAAAATACGTTTTAAACAGGTTACAATGAACATTGTATAAAATCCAATTTTTTCCATTGCACAATTCAACCAGCAGATTAGTTGTAACGGCCAATGTGTGGAGACAACAGATTTGAATGAATGTGGTCAAAAACACAGGTTTCAGGGATTTGCAACAAAAAACATGTACAGCAGCTGAAGAAGAGAAGAGCAGTCACTATTTGTGTTCGATGAGTGAAAATGAATGTGTTGTCCGTTTTCATTGAACATGGTCTAAAATCATGTTATAGGTGAGTTACCAGCCAAAAACGAGGACTGCCCTACAAGTTAGAGGTCATGACAGAGTATGTGTCTTTCACATCTTTGAAAATACGTTTTAAACAGGTTACAATGAACATTGTATAAAATCAAATTTTTTCCATTGCACAATTCAACCAGCAGATTAGTTGTAACGGCCAATGTGTGGAGACAACAGATTTGAATGAATGTGGTCAAAAACACAGGTTTCAGGGATTTGCAACAAAAAACATGTACAGCAGCTGAAGAAGAGAACAGGAGTCACTATTTGTGTTCGATGAGTGAAAATGAATGTGTTGTCCGTTTTCATTGAACATGGTCTAAAATCATGTTTTAGGTGAGTTACCAGCCAAAAACGAGGACTGCCCTACAAGTGAGAGGTCATGACAGAGTATGTGTCTTTCACATCTTTGAAAATACGTTTTAAACAGGTTACAATGAACATTGTATAAAATCCAATTTTTTCGATTGCACATTTCAACCAGCAGATTAGTTGTAACGGCCAATGTGTGGAGACAACAGATTTGAATGAATGTGGTCAAAAACACAGGTTTTAGGGATTTGCAACAAAAAACATGTACAGCACCTGAAGAAGAGAACAGGAGTCACTATTTGTGTTCGATGAGTGAAAATGAATGTGTTGTCCGTTTTCATTGAACATGGTCTAAAATCATGTTTTAGGTGAGTTACCAGCCCAAAACGAGGACTGCCCTACAAGCGAGAGGTCATGACAGAGTATGTGTCTTTCACATCTTTGAAAATACGTTTTAAACAGGTTACAATGAACATTGTATAAAATCAAATGTTTTCCATTGCACAATTCAACTAGCAGATTAGTTGTAACGGCCAATGTGTGGAGACAACAGATTTGAATGAATGTGGTCAAAAACACAGGTTTTAGGGATTTGCAACAAAAAACATGTACAGCACCTGAAGAAGAGAACAGGAGTCACTATTTGTGTTCGATGAGTGAAAATGAATGTGTTGTCCGTTTTCATTGAACATGGTCTAAAATCATGTTTTAGGTGAGTTACCAGCCCAAAACGAGGACTGCCCTACAAGAGAGAGGTCATGACAGAGTATGTGTCTTTCAAATCTTTGAAAATACGTTTTAAACAGGTTACAATGAACATTGTATAAAATCAAATGTTTTCCATTGCACAATTCAACTAGCAGATTAGTTGTAACGGCCAATGTGTGGAGACAACAGATTTTAATGAATGTGGTCAAAAACACAGGTTTCAGGGATTTGCAACAAAAAACATGTACAGCACCTGAAGAAGAGAACAGTGTTCGATGAGGTGATTTTGCCTTTTATTGAACATGGTCTAAAATCATGTTTTAGGTGAGTTACCAGCCAAAAACGAGGACTGCCCTACATGAGAGAGGACATGACTGAGTATGTGTCTTTCAAATCTTTGAAAATACGTTTTAAACAGGTTACAATGAACACTGTATAAAATCAAATGTTTTCGATTGCACAATTCAACCAGCAGATTAGTTGTAACGGCCAATGTGTGGAGACAACAGATTTGAATGAATGTGGTCAAAAACACAGGTTTTAGGGATTTGCAACAAAAAACATGTACAGCACCTGAAGAAGAGAACAGGAGTCACTATTTGTGTTCGATGAGTGAAAATGAATGTGTTGTCCGTTTTCATTGAACATGGTCTAAAATCATGTTTTAGGTGAGTTACCAGCCAAAAACGAGGACTGCCCTACAAGTGAGAGGTCATGACAGAGTATGTGTCTTTCACATCTTTGAAAATACGTTTTAAACAGGTTACAATGAATATTGTATAAAATCAATTTTTTTCCATTGCACAATTCATCCAGCAGATTAGTTGTAACGGCCAATGTGTGGAGACAACAGATTTGAATGAATGTGGTCAAAAACACAGGTTTTAGGGATTTGCAACAAAAAACATGTACAGCACCTGAAGAAGAGAACAGAGTCACTATTTGTGTTCGATGAGTGAAAATGAATGTGTTGTCCGTTTTCATTGAACATGGTCTAAAATCATGTTTTAGGTGAGTTACCAGCCAAAAACGAGGACTGCCCTACAAGTGAGAGGTCATGACGGAGTATGTGTCTTTCACATCTTTGAAAATACGTTTTAAACAGGTTACAATGAACATTGTATAAAATCAAATATTTTTCCATTGCACAATTCAACTAGCAGATTAGTTGTAACGGCCAATGTGTGGAGACAACAGATTTGAATGAATGTGGTCAAAAACACAGGTTTTAGGGATTTGCAACAAAAAACATGTACAGCACCTGAAGAAGAGAACAGGAGTCACTATTTGTGTTCGATGAGTGAAAATGAATGTTTTGTCTGTTTTCATTGAACATGGTCTAAAATCATGTTTTAGGTGAGTTACCAGCCCAAAACGAGGACTGCCCTACAAGTGAGAGGTCATGACAGAGTATGTGTCTTTCACATCTTTGAAAATACGTTTTAAACAGGTTACAATGAACATTGTATAAAATCAAATGTTTTCCATTGCACAATTCAACCAGCAGATTAGTTGTAACGGCCAATGTGTGGAGACAACAGATTTGAATGAATGTGGTCAAAAACACAGGTTTTAGGGATTTGCAACAAAAAACATGTACAGCACCTGAAGAAGAGAACAGGAGTCACTATTTGTGTTCGATGAGTGAAAATGAATGTGTTGTCCGTTTTCATTGAACATGGTCTAAAATCATGTTATAGGTGAGTTACCAGCCAAAAACGAGGACTGCCCTACAAGTTAGAGGTCATGACGGAGTATGTGTCTTTCACATCTTTGAAAATACGTTTTAAACAGGTTACAATGAACATTGTATAAAATCAAATGTTTTCCATTGCACAATTCAACCAGCAGATTAGTTGTAACGGCCAATGTGTGGAGACAACAGATTTGAATGAATGTGGTCAAAAACACAGGTTTTAGGGATTTGCAACAAAAAAACATGTACAGCACCTGAAGAAGAGAACAGAGTCACTATTTGTGTTCGATGAGTGAAATGAATGTGTTGTCCGTTTTCATTGAACATGGTCTAAAATCATGTTATAGGTGAGTTACCAGCCAAAAACGAGGACTGCCCTACAAGTGAGAGGTCATGACAGAGTATGTGTCTTTCACATCTTTGAAAATACGTTTTAAACAGGTTACAATGAACATTGTATAAAATCAAATGTTTTCCATTGCACAATTCAACAAGCAGATTAGTTGTAACGGCCAATGTGTGGAGACAACAGATTTGAATGAATGTGGTCAAAAACACAGGTTTTAGGGATTTGCAACAAAAAACATGTACAGCACCTGAAGAAGAGAACAGGAGTCACTATTTGTGTTCGATGAGTGAAAATGAATGTGTTGTCCGTTTTCATTGAACATGGTCTAAAATCATGTTTTAGGTGAGTTACCAGCCAAAAACGAGGACTGCCCTACAAGTGAGAGGTCATGACAGAGTATGTGTCTTTCACATCTTTGAAAATACGTTTTAAACAGGTTACAATGAACATTGTATAAAATCAAATGTTTTCGATTGCACAATTCAACCAGCAGATTAGTTGTAACGGCCAATGTGTGGAGACAACAGATTTGAATGAATGTGGTCAAAAACACAGGTTTTAGGGATTTGCAACAAAAAACATGTACAGCACCTGAAGAAGAGAACAGGAGTCACTATTTGTGTTCGATGAGTGAAAATGAATGTGTTGTCCGTTTTCATTGAACATGGTCTAAAATCATGTTTTAGGTGAGTTACCAGCCCAAAAACGAGGACTGCCCTACAGAGAGAGGTCATGACGGAGTATGTGTCTTTCACATCTTTGAAAATACGTTTTAAACAGGTTACAATGAACATTGTATAAAATCAAATGTTTTCCATTGCACAATTCAACCAGCAGATTAGTTGTAACGGCCAATGTGTGGAGACAACAGATTTGAATGAATGTGGTCAAAAACACAGGTTTTAGGGATTTGCAACAAAAAACATGTACAGCACCTGAAGAAGAGAACAGGAGTCACTATTTGTGTTCGATGAGTGAAAATGAATGTGTTGTCCGTTTTCATTGAACATGGTCTAAAATCATGTTTTAGGTGAGTTACCAGCCAAAAACGAGGACTGCCCTACAAGTGAGAGGTCATGACGGAGTATGTCTTTCACATCTTTGAAAATACGTTTTAAACAGGTTACAATGAACATTGTATAAAATCAAATTTTTTCCATTGCACAATTCAACTAGCAGATTAGTTGTAACTGCCAATGTGTGGAGACAACAGATTTGAATGAATGTGGTCAAAAACACAGGTTTTAGGGATTTGCAACAAAAAACATGTACAGCACCTGAAGAAGAGAACAGGAGTCACTATTTGTGTTCGATGAGTGAAAATGAATGTGTTGTCCGTTTTCATTGAACATGGTCTAAAATCATGTTTTAGGTGAGTTACCAGCCAAAAACGAGGTCATGACGGAGTATGTGTCTTTCACATCTTTGAAAATACGTTTTAAACAGGTTACAATGAACATTGTATAAAATCACATTTTTTCCATTGCACAATTCAACCAGCAGATTAGTTGTAACGGCCAATGTGTGGAGACAACAGATTTGAATGAATGTGGTCAAAAACACAGGTTTTAGGGATTTGCAACAAAAAACATGTACAGCACCTGAAGAAGAGAACAGGAGTCACTATTTGTGTTCGATGAGTGAAAATGAATGTTTTGTCCGTTTTCATTGAACATGGTCTAAAATCATGTTTTAGGTGAGTTACCAGCCAAAAACGAGGACTGCCCTACAAGTGAGAGGTCATGACGGAGTATGTGTCTTTCACATCTTTGAAAATACGTTTTAAACAGGTTACAATGAACATTGTATAAAATCAAATGTTTTCCATTGCACAATTCAACTAGCAGATTAGTTGTAACGGCCAATGTGTGGAGACAACAGATTTGAATGAATGTGGTCAAAAACACAGGTTTTAGGGATTTGCAACAAAAAACATGTACAGCACCTGAAGAAGAGAACAGGAGTCACTATTTGTGTTCGATGAGTGAAAATGAATGTTTTGTCCGTTTTCATTGAACATGGTCTAAAATCATGTTTTAGGTGAGTTACCAGCCAAAAACGAGGACTGCCCTACAAGTGAGAGGTCATGACGGAGTATGTGTCTTTCACATCTTTGAAAATACGTTTTAAACAGGTTACAATGAACATTGTATAAAATCAAATTTTTCGATTGCACAATTCAACCAGCAGACTAGTTGTAACGGCCAATGTGTGGAGACAACAGATTTGAATGAATGTGGTCAAAAACACAGGTTTTAGGGATTTGCAACAAAAAACATGTACAGCACCTGAAGAAGAGAACAGAGTCACTATTTGTGTTCGATGAGTGAAAATGAATGTTTTGTCCGTTTTCATTGAACATGGTCTAAAATCATGTTTTAGGTGAGTTACCAGCCCAAAAACGAGGACTGCCCTACAAGTGAGAGGTCATGACAGAGTATGTGTCTTTCACATCTTTGAAAATACGTTTTAAACAGGTTACAATGAACATTGTATAAAATCAAATGTTTTTCCATTGCACAATTCAACCAGCAGATTAGTTGTAACGGCCAATGTGTGGAGACAACAGATTTGAATGAATGTGGTCAAAAAACACAGGTTTTAGGGATTTGCAACAAAAAACATGTACAGCACCTGAAGAAGAGAACAGGAGTCACTATTTGTGTTCGATGAGTGAAAATGAATGTTTTGTCCGTTTTCATTGAACATGGTCTAAAATCATGTTTTAGGTGAGTTACCAGCCAAAAACGAGGACTGCCCTACAAGTGAGAGGTCATGACGGAGTATGTGTCTTTCACATATTTGAAAATACGTTTTAAACAGGTTACAATGAACATTGTATAAAATCAAATGTTTTCCATTGCACAATTCAACTAGCAGATTAGTTGTAACGGCCAATGTGTGGAGACAACAGATTTGAATGAATGTGGTCAAAAACACAGGTTTTAGGGATTTGCAACAAAAAACATGAACAGCACCTGAAGAAGAGAACAGGAGTCACTATTTGTGTTCGATGAGTGAAAATGAATGTGTTGTCCGTTTTCATTGAACATGGTCTAAAATCATGTTTTAGGTGAGTTACCAGCCAAAAACGAGGACTGCCCTACAAGTGAGAGGTCATGACGGAGTATGTGTCTTTCACATATTTGAAAATACGTTTTAAACAGGTTACAATGAACATTGTATAAAATCAAATGTTTTCCATTGCACAATTCAACTAGCAGATTAGTTGTAACGGCCAATGTGTGGAGACAACAGATTTGAATGAATGTGGTCAAAAACACAGGTTTTAGGGATTTGCAACAAAAAACATGTACAGCACCTGAAGAAGAGAACAGGAGTCACTATTTGTGTTCGATGAGTGAAAATGAATGTTTTGTCCGTTTTCATTGAACATGGTCTAAAATCATGTTTTAGGTGAGTTACCAGCCAAAAACGAGGACTGCCCTACAAGTGAGAGGTCATGACGGAGTATGTGTCTTTCACATCTTTGAAAATACGTTTTAAACAGGTTACAATGAACATTGTATAAAATCAAATTTTTTCCATTGCACAATTCAACCAGCAGATTAGTTGTAACGGCCAATGTGTGGAGACAACAGATTTGAATGAATGTAGTCAAAAACACAGGTTTTAGGGATTTTCAACAAAAAAACATGTACAGCACCTGAAGAAGAGATCAGGAGTCACTATTTGTGTTCGATGAGTGAAAATGAATGTTTTGTCCGTTTTCATTGAACATGATCTAAAATCATGTTTTAGGTGAGTTACCAGCCAAAAACGAGGACTGCCCTACAAGTGAGAGGTCATGACGGAGTATGTGTCTTTCACATCTTTGAAAATACGTTTTAAACAGGTTACAATGAACATTGTATAAAATCAAATGTTTTCCATTGCACAATTCAACTAGCAGATTAGTTGTAACGGCCAATGTGTGGAGACAACAGATTTGAATGAATGTGGTCAAAAACACAGGTTTTAGGGATTTGCAACAAAAAACATGAACAGCACCTGAAGAAGAGAACAGGAGTCACTATTTGTGTTCGATGAGTGAAAATGAATGTTTTGTCCGTTTTCATTGAACATGGTCTAAAATCATGTTATAGGTGAGTTACCAGCCAAAAACGAGGACTGCCCTACAAGTTAGAGGTCATGACGGAGTATGTGTCTTTCACATCTTTGAAAATACGTTTTAAACAGGTTACAATGAACATTGTATAAAAAAAATGTTTTCCAATGCACAATTCAACTAGCAGATTAGTTGTAACGGCCAATGTGTGGAGACAACAGATTTGAATGAATGTTGTCAAAAACACAGGTTTTAGGGATTTGCAACAAAAAACATGTACAGCACCTGAAGAAGAGAACAGGAGTCACTATTTGTGTTCGATGAGTGAAAATGAATGTTTTGTCCGTTTTCATTGAACATGGTCTAAAATCATGTTTTAGGTGAGTTACCAGCCAAAAACGAGGACTGCCCTACAAGTGAGAGGTCATGACGGAGTATGTGTCTTTCACATCTTTGAAAATACGTTTTAAACAGGTTACAATGAACATTGTATAAAATCATATTTTTTCCATTGCACAATTCAACCAGCAGATTAGTTGTAACGGCCAATGTGTGGAGACAACAGATTTGAATGAATGTGGTCAAAAACACAGGTTTTAGGGATTTGCAACAAAAAACATGTACAGCACCTGAAGAAGAGAACAGAGTCACTATTTGTGTTCGATGAGTGAAAATGAATGTGTTGTCCGTTTTCATTGAACATGGTCTAAAATCATGTTTTAGGTGAGTTACCAGCCAAAAACGAGGACTGCCCTACAAGTTAGAGGTCATGACAGAGTATGTGTCTTTCACATCTTTGAAAATACGTTTTAAACAGGTTACAATGAACATTGTATAAAATCACATTTTTTCCATTGCACAATTCAACCAGCAGATTAGTTGTAACGGCCAATGTGTGGAGACAACAGATTTGAATGAATGTGGTCAAAAACACAGGTTTTAGGGATTTTCAACAAAAAAACATGTACAGCACCTGAAGAAGAGATCAGGAGTCACTATTTGTGTTCGATGAGTGAAAATGAATGTTTTGTCCGTTTTCATTGAACATGGTCTAAAATCATGTTTTAGGTGAGTTACCAGCCAAAAACGAGGACTGCCCTACAAGTGAGAGGTCATGACAGAGTATGTGTCTTTCACATCTTTGAAAATACGTTTTAAACAGGTTACAATGAACATTGTATAAAATCAAATGTTTTCCATTGCACAATTCAACCAGCAGATTAGTTGTAACGGCCAATGTGTGGAGACAACAGATTTGAATGAATGTAGTCAAAAACACAGGTTTTAGGGATTTTCAACAAAAAAACATGTACAGCACCTGAAGAAGAGAACAGGAGTCACTATTTGTGTTCGATGAGTGAAAATGAATGTGTTGTCCGTTTTCATTGAACATGGTCTAAAATCATGTTTTAGGTGAGTTACCAGCCAAAAACGAGGACTGCCCTACAAGTGAGAGGTCATGACGGAGTATGTGTCTTTCACATCTTTGAAAATACGTTTTAAACAGGTTACAATGAACATTGTATAAAATCAAATGTTTTCCATTGCACAATTCAACTAGCAGATTAGTTGTAACGGCCAATGTGTGGAGACAACAGATTTGAATGAATGTGGTCAAAAACACAGGTTTTAGGGATTTGCAACAAAAAACATGACAGCACCTGAAGAAGAGAACAGGAGTCACTATTTGTGTTCGATGAGTGAAAATGAATGTGTTGTCCGTTTTCATTGAACATGGTCTAAAATCATGTTTTAGGTGAGTTACCAGCCAAAAACGAGGACTGCCCTACAAGTGAGAGGTCATGACGGAGTATGTGTCTTTCACATATTTGAAAATACGTTTTAAACAGGTTACAATGAACATTGTATAAAATAAAATGTTTTCCATTGCACAATTCAACTAGCAGATTAGTTGTAACGGCCAATGTGTGGAGACAACAGATTTGAATGAATATGGTCAAAAACACAGGTTTTAGGGATTTGCAACAAAAAACATGTACAGCACCTGAAGAAGAGAACAGGAGTCACTATTTGTGTTCGATGAGTGAAAATGAATGTTTTGTCCGTTTTCATTGAACATGGTCTAAAATCATGTTATAGGTGAGTTACCAGCCAAAAACGAGGACTGCCCTACAAGTTAGAGGTCATGACAGAGTATGTGTCTTTCACATCTTTGAAAATACGTTTTAAACAGGTTACAATGAACATTGCATAAAATCAAATTTTTTCCTTTGCACAATTCAACCAGCAGATTAGTTGTAACGGCCAATGTGTGGAGACAACAGATTTGAATGAATGTAGTCAAAAACACAGGTTTTAGGGATTTTCAACAAAAAAACATGTACAGCACCTGAAGAAGAGATCAGGAGTCACTATTTGTGTTCGATGAGTGAAAATGAATGTTTTGTCCGTTTTCATTGAACATGGTCTAAAATCATGTTTTAGGTGAGTTACCAGCCAAAAACGAGGACTGCCCTACAAGTGAGAGGTCATGACAGAGTATGTGTCTTTCACATCTTTGAAAATACGTTTTAAACAGGTTACAATGAACATTGTATAAAATCATTTTTTTTCCATTGCACAATTCAACCAGCAGATTAGTTGTAACGGCCAATGTGTGGAGACAACAGATTTGAATGAATGTGGTCAAAAACACAGGTTTTAGGGATTTGCAACAAAAAACATGTACAGCACCTGAAGAAGAGAACAGGAGTCACTATTTGTGTTCGATGAGTGAAAATGAATGTTTTGTCCGTTTTCATTGAACATGGTCTAAAATCATGTTTTAGGTGAGTTACCAGCCAAAAACGAGGACTGCCCTACAAGTTAGAGGTCATGACGGAGTATGTGTCTTTCACATCTTTGAAAATACGTTTTAAACAGGTTACAATGAACATTGTATAAAATCAAATGTTTTCCATTGCACAATTCAACCAGCAGATTAGTTGTAACGGCCAATGTGTGGAGACAACAGATTTGAATGAATGTAGTCAAAAACACAGGTTTTAGGGATTTTCAACAAAAAAACATGTACAGCACCTGAAGAAGAGAACAGGAGTCACTATTTGTGTTCGATGAGTGAAAATGAATGTGTTGTCCGTTTTCATTGAACATGGTCTAAAATCATGTTTTAGGTGAGTTACCAGCCAAAAACGAGGACTGCCCTACAAGTGAGAGGTCATGACGGAGTATGTGTCTTTCACATCTTTGAAAATACGTTTTAAACAGGTTACAATGAACATTGTATAAAATCAAATGTTTTCCATTGCACAATTCAACTAGCAGATTAGTTGTAACGGCCAATGTGTGGAGACAACAGATTTGAATGAATGTGGTCAAAAACACAGGTTTTAGGGATTTGCAACAAAAAACATGTACAGCACCTGAAGAAGAGAACAGGAGTCACTATTTGTGTTCGATGAGTGAAAATGAATGTGTTGTCCGTTTTCATTGAACATGGTCTAAAATCATGTTTTAGGTGAGTTACCAGCCAAAAACGAGGACTGCCCTACAAGTGAGAGGTCATGACGGAGTATGTGTCTTTCACATCTTTGAAAATACGTTTTAAACAGGTTACAATGAACATTGTATAAAATCAAATGTTTTTCCATTGCACAATTCAACTAGCAGATTAGTTGTAACGGCCAATGTGTGGAGACAACAGATTTGAATGAATGTGGTCAAAAACACAGGTTTTAGGGATTTGCAACAAAAAACATGTACAGCACCTGAAGAAGAGAACAGGAGTCACTATTTGTGTTCGATGAGTGAAAATGAATGTTTTGTCCGTTTTCATTGAACATGGTCTAAAATCATGTTTTAGGTGAGTTACCAGCCAAAAACGAGGACTGCCCTACAAGTGAGAGGTCATGACGGAGTATGTGTCTTTCACATCTTTGAAAATACGTTTTAAACAGGTTACAATGAACATTGTATAAAATCAAATGTTTTCCATTGCACAATTCAACTAGCAGATTAGTTGTAACGGCCAATGTGTGGAGACAACAGATTTGAATGAATGTGGTCAAAAACACAGGTTTTAGGGATTTGCAACAAAAAACATGTACAGCACCTGAAGAAGAGAACAGGAGTCACTATTTGTGTTCGATGAGTGAAAATGAATGTTTTGTCCGTTTTCATTGAACATGGTCTAAAATCATGTTTTAGGTGAGTTACCAGCCAAAAACGAGGACTGCCCTACAAGTGAGAGGTCATGACGGAGTATGTGTCTTTCACATCTTTGAAAATACGTTTTAAACAGGTTACAATGAACATTGTATAAAATCAAATGTTTTCCATTGCACAATTCAACTAGCAGATTAGTTGTAACGGCCAATGTGTGGAGACAACAGATTTGAATGAATGTGGTCAAAAACACAGGTTTTAGGGATTTTCAACAAAAAAACATGTACAGCACCTGAAGAAGAGATCAGGAGTCACTATTTGTGTTCGATGAGTGAAAATGAATGTTTTGTCCGTTTTCATTGAACATGATCTAAAATCATGTTTTAGGTGAGTTACCAGCCAAAAACGAGGACTGCCCTACAAGTGAGAGGTCATGACGGAGTATGTGTCTTTCACATATTTGAAAATACGTTTTAAACAGGTTACAATGAACATTGTATAAAATCAAATTTTTTCCATTGCACAATTCAACTAGCAGATTAGTTGTAACGGCCAATGTGTGGAGACAACAGATTTGAATGAATGTGGTCAAAAAACACAGGTTTTAGGGATTTGCAACAAAAAACATGTACAGCACCTGAAGAAGAGAACAGATTTGTGTTGGAGTGAAAATGAATGTTGTCGTTTTCATTGAACATGGTCTAAAATCATGTTTTAGGGAGTTACCAGCCAAAAACGAGGACTGCCCTACAAGTGAGAGGTCATGACGGAGTATGTGTCTTTCACATATTTGAAAATACGTTTTAAACAGGTTACAATGAACATTGTATAAAATCAAATGTTTTCCATTGCACAATTCAACTAGCAGATTAGTTGTAACGGCCAATGTGTGGAGACAACAGATTTGAATGAATGTGGTCAAAAACACAGGTTTTAGGGATTTGCAACAAAAAACATGTACAGCACCTGAAGAAGAGAACAGGAGTCACTATTTGTGTTCGATGAGTGAAAATGAATGTTTTGTCCGTTTTCATTGAACATGGTCTAAAATCATGTTTTAGGTGAGTTACCAGCCAAAAACGAGGACTGCCCTACAAGTGAGAGGTCATGACGGAGTATGTGTCTTTCACATCTTTGAAAATACGTTTTAAACAGGTTACAATGAACATTGTATAAAATCATTTTTTTTCCATTGCACAATTCAACCAGCAGATTAGTTGTAACGGCCAATGTGTGGAGACAACAGATTTGAATGAATGTGGTCAAAAACACAGGTTTTAGGGATTTGCAACAAAAAACATGTACAGCACCTGAAGAAGAGAACAGGAGTCACTATTTGTGTTCGATGAGTGAAAATGAATGTTTTGTCCGTTTTCATTGAACATGGTCTAAAATCATGTTATAGGTGAGTTACCAGCCAAAAACGAGGACTGCCCTACAAGTTAGAGGTCATGACGGAGTATGTGTCTTTCACATCTTTGAAAATACGTTTTAAACAGGTTACAATGAACATTGTATAAAATCATTTTTTTTCCATTGCACAATTCAACTAGCAGATTAGTTGTAACGGCCAATGTGTGGAGACAACAGATTTGAATGAATGTGGTCAAAAACACAGGTTTTAGGGATTTGCAACAAAAAACATGTACAGCACCTGAAGAAGAGAACAGGAGTCACTATTTGTGTTCGATGAGTGAAAATGAATGTTTTGTCCGTTTTCATTGAACATGGTCTAAAATCATGTTTTAGGTGAGTTACCAGCCAAAAACGAGGACTGCCCTACAAGTGAGAGGTCATGACGGAGTATGTGTCTTTCACATCTTTGAAAATACGTTTTAAACAGGTTACAATGAACATTGTATAAAATCATATTTTTTCCATTGCACAATTCAACCAGCAGATTAGTTGTAACGGCCAATGTGTGGAGACAACAGATTTGAATGAATGTGGTCAAAAACACAGGTTTTAGGGATTTGCAACAAAAAAACATGTACAGCACCTGAAGAAGAGAACAGTATATTTGTGTTCGATGAGTGAAAATAATTGTTGTCCGTTTTCATTGAACATGGTCTAAAATCATGTTTTAGGTGAGTTACCAGCCAAAAACGAGGACTGCCCTACAAGTGAGAGGTCATGACAGAGTATGTGTCTTTCACATCTTTGAAAATACGTTTTAAACAGGTTACAATGAACATTGTATAAAATCAAATGTTTTTCCATTGCACAATTCAACCAGCAGATTAGTTGTAACGGCCAATGTGTGGAGACAACAGATTTGAATGAATGTGGTCAAAAACACAGGTTTTAGGGATTTGCAACAAAAAACATGTACAGCACCTGAAGAAGAGAACAGGAGTCACTATTTGTGTTCGATGAGTGAAAATGAATGTTTTGTCCGTTTTCATTGAACATGGTCTAAAATCATGTTTTAGGTGAGTTACCAGCCAAAAACGAGGACTGCCCTACAAGTGAGAGGTCATGACAGAGTATGTGTCTTTCACATCTTTGAAAATACGTTTTAAACAGGTTACAATGAACATTGTATAAAATCAAATTTTTTCCATTGCACAATTCAACTAGCAGATTAGTTGTAACGGCCAATGTGTGGAGACAACAGATTTGAATGAATGTGGTCAAAAACACAGGTTTTAGGGATTTGCAACAAAAAACATGTACAGCACCTGAAGAAGAGAACAGGAGTCACTATTTGTGTTCGATGAGTGAAAATGAATGTTTGTCCGTTTTCATTGAACATGGTCTAAAATCATGTTTTAGGTGAGTTACCAGCCAAAAACGAGGACTGCCCTACAAGTTAGAGGTCATGACGGAGTATGTGTCTTTCACATCTTTGAAAATACGTTTTAAACAGGTTACAATGAACATTGTATAAAATCAAATGTTTTCCATTGCACAATTCAACTAGCAGATTAGTTGTAACGGCCAATGTGTGGAGACAACAGATTTGAATGAATGTGGTCAAAAACACAGGTTTTAGGGATTTGCAACAAAAAACATGTACAGCACCTGAAGAAGAGAACAGGAGTCACTATTTGTGTTCGATGAGTGAAAATGAATGTGTTGTCCGTTTTCATTGAACATGGTCTAAAATCATGTTATAGGTGAGTTACCAGCCAAAAACGAGGACTGCCCTACAAGTTAGAGGTCATGACAGAGTATGTGTCTTTCACATCTTTGAAAATACGTTTTAAACAGGTTACAATGAACATTGTATAAAATCAAATGTTTTCCATTGCACAATTCAACTAGCAGATTAGTTGTAACGGCCAATGTGTGGAGACAACAGATTTGAATGAATGTGGTCAAAAACACAGGTTTTAGGGATTTGCAACAAAAAAACATGTACAGCACCTGAAGAAGAGAACAGGAGTCACTATTTGTGTTCGATGAGTGAAAATGAATGTGTTGTCCGTTTTCATTGAACATGGTCTAAAATCATGTTTTAGGTGAGTTACCAGCCAAAAACGAGGACTGCCCTACAAGTTAGAGGTCATGACAGAGTATGTGTCTTTCACATCTTTGAAAATACGTTTTAAACAGGTTACAATGAACATTGTATAAAATCACATTTTTTCCATTGCACAATTCAACCAGCAGATTAGTTGTAACGGCCAATGTGTGGAGACAACAGATTTGAATGAATGTAGTCAAAAACACAGGTTTTAGGGATTTTCAACAAAAAAACATGTACAGCACCTGAAGAAGAGATCAGGAGTCACTATTTGTGTTCGATGAGTGAAAATGAATGTTTTGTCCGTTTTCATTGAACATGATCTAAAATCATGTTTTAGGTGAGTTACCAGCCCAAAACGAGGACTGCCCTACAAGTGAGAGGTCATGACGGAGTATGTGTCTTTCACATATTTGAAAATACGTTTTAAACAGGTTACAATGAACATTGTATAAAATCAAATGTTTTCCATTGCACTATTCAACCAGCAGATTAGTTGTAACGGCCAATGTGTGGAGACAACAGATTTGAATGAATGTGGTCAAAAACACAGGTTTTAGGGATTTGCAACAAAAAACATGTACAGCACCTGAAGAAGAGAACAGGAGTCAATATTTGTGTTCGATGAGTGAAAATGAATGTTTTGTCCGTTTTCATTGAACATGGTCTAAAATCATGTTTTAGGTGAGTTACCAGCCAAAAACGAGGACTGCCCTACAAGTTAGAGGTCATGACTGAGTATGTGTCTTTCACATCTTTGAAAATACGTTTTAAACAGGTTACAATGAACATTGTATAAAATCATTTTTTTTTCCATTGCACAATTCAACCAGCAGATTAGTTGTAACGGCCAATGTGTGGAGACAACAGATTTGAATGAATATGGTCAAAAACACAGGTTTTAGGGATTTGCAACAAAAAACATGTACAGCACCTGAAGAAGAGAACAGGAGTCACTATTTGTGTTCGATGAGTGAAAATGAATGTGTTGTCCGTTTTCATTGAACATGGTCTAAAATCATGTTTTAGGTGAGTTACCAGCCCAAAACGAGGACTGCCCTACAAGTGAGAGGTCATGACAGAGTATGTGTCTTTCACATATTTGAAAATACGTTTTAAACAGGTTACAATGAACATTGTATAAAATCAAATGTTTTCCATTGCACAATTCAACTAGCAGATTAGTTGTAACGGCCAATGTGTGGAGACAACAGATTTGAATGAATGTGGTCAAAAACACAGGTTTTAGGGATTTGCAACAAAAAACATGTACAGCACCTGAAGAAGAGAACAGGAGTCAATATTTGTGTTCGATGTGTGAAATAAAACGTTTTGTCAGTTTTCATTGAACATGGTCTAAAATCATGTTTTAGGTGAGTTACCAGCCAAAAACGAGGACTGCCCTACAAGTGAGAGGTCATGACGGAGTATGTGTCTTTCACATCTTTGAAAATACGTTTTAAACAGGTTACAATGAACATTGTATAAAATCAAATGTTTTCCATTGCACAATTCAACTAGCAGATTAGTTGTAACGGCCAATGTGTGGAGACAACAGATTTGAATGAATGTGGTCAAAAACACAGGTTTTAGGGATTTGCAACAAAAAACATGAACAGCACCTTTAGAGGAGAACAGGAGTCACTATTTGTGTTCGATGAGTGAAAATGAATGTTTTGTCCGTTTTCATTGAACATGGTCTAAAATCATGTTTTAGGTGAGTTACCAGCCAAAACGAGGACTGCCCTAGAAGCTGAGATGTCATGACGGAGTATGTGTCTTTCACATCTTTGAAAATACGTTTTAAACAGGTTACAATGAACATTGTATAAAATCAAATGTTTTCCATTGCACAATTCAACCAGCAGATTAGTTGTAACGGCCAATGTGTGGAGACAACAGATTTGAATGAATGTGGTCAAAAACACAGGTTTTAGGGATTTGCAACAAAAAACATGTACAGCACCTGAAGAAGAGAACAGGAGTCAATATTTGTGTTCGATGAGTGAAAATGAATGTTTTGTCCGTTTTCATTGAACATGGTCTAAAATCATGTTTTAGGTGAGTTACCAGCCAAAAACGAGGACTGCCCTACAAGTGAGAGGTCATGACGGAGTATGTGTCTTTCACATCTTTGAAAATACGTTTTAAACAGGTTACAATGAACATGGTATAAAATCAAATGTTTTCCATTGCACAATTCAACTAGCAGATTAGTTGTAACGGCCAATGTGTGGAGACAACAGATTTGAATGAATGTGGTCAAAAACACAGGTTTTAGGGATTTGCAACAAAAAACATGTACAGCACCTGAAGAAGAGAACAGGAGTCACTATTTGTGTTCGATGAGTGAAAATGAATGTTTTGTCCGTTTTCATTGAACATGGTCTAAAATCATGTTTTAGGTGAGTTACCAGCCAAAAACGAGGACTGCCCTACAAGCTGAGAGGTCATGACGGAGTATGTGTCTTTCACATCTTTGAAAATACGTTTTAAACAGGTTACAATGAACATTGTATAAAATCAAATGTTTTCCATTGCACAATTCAACTAGCAGATTAGTTGTAACGGCCAATGTGTGGAGACAACAGATTTGAATGAATGTGGTCAAAAACACAGGTTTTAGGGATTTGCAACAAAAAACATGTACAGCACCTGAAGAAGAGAACAGGAGTCACTATTTGTGTTCGATGAGTGAATAATGAATGTGTTGTCCGTTTTCATTGAACATGGTCTAAAATCATGTTTTAGGTGAGTTACCAGCCAAAAACGAGGACTGCCCTACAAGCTTAGAGGTCATGACGGAGTATGTGTGTTTCACATCTTTGAAAATACGTTTTAAACAGGTTACAATGAACATTGTATAAAATCATATGTTTTCCATTGCACAATTCAACTAGCAGATTAGTTGTAACGGCCAATGTGTGGAGACAACAGATTTGAATGAATGTGGTCAAAAACACATGTTTTAGGGATTTGCAACAAAAAACATGTACAGCACCTGAAGAAGAGAACAGGAGTCAATATTTGTGTTCGATGAGTGAAAATGAATGTTTTGTCCGTTTTCATTGAACATGGTCTAAAATCATGTTTTAGGTGAGTTACCAGCCAAAAACGAGGACTGCTCTACAAGCTGAGAGGTCATGACAGAGTATGTGTCTTTCACATCTTTGAAAATACGTTTTAAACAGGTTACAATGAACATTGTATAAAATCAAATTTTTTCGATTGCACAATTCAACTAGCAGATTAGTTGTAACGGCCAATGTGTGGAGACAACAGATTTGAATGAATGTGGTCAAAAACACAGGTTTTAGGGATTTGCAACAAAAAAACATGTACAGCACCTGAAGAAGAGAACAGGAGTCAATATTTGTGTTCGATGAGTGAAAATGAATGTGTTGTCCGTTTTCATTGAACATGGTCTAAAATCATGTTTTAGGTGAGTTTCCAGCCAAAAACGAGGACTGCCCTACAAAGGAGAGGTCATGACAGAGTATGTGTCTTTCACATCTTTGAAAATACGTTTTAAACAGGTTACAATGAACATTGTATAAAATCATTTTTTTTCCATTGCACAATTCAACTAGCAGATTAGTTGTAACGGCCAATGTGTGGAGACAACAGATTTGAATGAATATGGTCAAAAACACATGTTTTAGGGATTCGCAACAAAAAACAAGTACAGCACCTGAAGAAGAGAACAGGAGTCAATATTTGTGTTCGATGAGTGAAAATGAATGTTTTGTCAGTTTTCATTGAACATGGTCTAAAATCATGTTTTAGGTGAGTTACCAGCCAAAAACGAGGACTGCCCTACAAGCTGAGATGACATGACGGAGTATGTGTCTTTCACATCTTTGAAAATACGTTTTAAACAGGTTACAATGAACATGGTATAAAATAAAATTTTTTCCATTGCACAATTCAACTAGCAGATTAGTTGTAACGGCCAATGTGTGGAGACAACAGATTTGAATGAATGTGGTCAAAAACACAGGTTTTAGGGATTTGCAACAAAAAACATGTACAGCACCTTAAGAAGAGAACAGGAGTCACTATTTGTGTTCGATGAGTGAAAATAAATGTTTTGTCAGTTTTCATTGAACATGGTCTAAAATCATGTTTTAGGTGAGTTACCAGCCAAAAACGAGGACTGCCCTAGAAGCTGAGAGGACATGACAGAGTATGTGTCTTTCACATCTTTGAAAATACGTTTTAAACAGGTTACAATGAACATTGTATAAAATCAAATATTTTCCATTGCACAATTCAACTAGCAGATTAGTTGTAACTGCCAATGTGTGGAGACAACAGATTTGAATGAATGTGGTCAAAAACACAGGTTTTAGGGATTTGCAACAAAAAACATGTACAGCACCTGAAGAAGAGAACAGGAGTCACTATTTGTGTTCGATGAGTGAAAATGAATGTTTTGTCCGTTTTCATTGAACATGGTCTAAAATCATGTTTTAGGTGAGTTACCAGCCAAAAACGAGGACTGCCCTACAAGTGAGAGGTCATGACGGAGTATGTGTCTTTCACATCTTTGAAAATACGTTTTAAACAGGTTACAATGAACATTGTATAAAATCAAAATGTTTTCCATTGCACAATTCAACTAGCAGATTAGTTGTAACGGCCAATGTGTGGAGACAACAGATTTGAATGAATGTAGTCAAAAACACAGGTTTTAGGGATTTTCAACAAAAAAAACATGTACAGCACCTGAAGAAGAGATCAGGAGTCACTATTTGTGTTCGATGAGTGAAAATGAATGTTTTGTCCGTTTTCATTGAACATGGTCTAAAATCATGTTTTAGGTGAGTTACCAGCCAAAAACGAGGACTGCCCTACAAGTGAGAGGTCATGACGGAGTATGTGTCTTTCACATATTTGAAAATACGTTTTAAACAGGTTACAATGAACATTGTATAAAATCAAATGTTTTCCATTGCACAATTCAACTAGCAGATTAGTTGTAACGGCCAATGTGTGGAGACAACAGATTTGAATGAATGTGGTCAAAAACACAGGTTTTAGGGATTTGCAACAAAAAACATGTACAGCACCTGAAGAAGAGAACAGGAGTCACTATTTGTGTTCGATGAGTGAAAATGAATGTGTTGTCCGTTTTCATTGAACATGGTCTAAAATCATGTTTTAGGTGAGTTACCAGCCAAAACGAGGACTGCCCTACAAGTTAGAGGTCATGACAGAGTATGTGTCTTTCACATCTTTGAAAATACGTTTTAAACAGGTTACAATGAACATTGTATAAAATCACATTTTTTCCATTGCACAATTCAACCAGCAGATTAGTTGTAACGGCCAATGTGTGGAGACAACAGATTTGAATGAATGTAGTCAAAAAACACAGGTTTTATGGATTTTCAACAAAAAAACATGTACAGCACCTGAAGAAGAGATCAGGAGTCACTATTTGTGTTCGATGAGTGAAAATGAATGTTTTGTCCGTTTTCATTGAACATGATCTAAAATCATGTTTTAGGTGAGTTACCAGCCAAAAACGAGGACTGCCCTACAAGTGAGAGGTCATGACGGAGTATGTGTCTTTCACATATTTGAAAATACGTTTTAAACAGGTTACAATGAACATTGTATAAAATCATTGTTTTTCCATTGCACAATTCAACCAGCAGATTAGTTGTAACGGCCAATGTGTGGAGACAACAGATTTGAATGAATGTGGTCAAAAACACAGGTTTTAGGGATTTGCAACAAAAAACATGTACAGCACCTGAAGAAGAGAACAGGAGTCACTATTTGTGTTCGATGAGTGAAAATGAATGTTTTGTCCGTTTTCATTGAACATGGTCTAAAATCATGTTTTAGGTGAGTTACCAGCCAAAAACGAGGACTGCCCTACAAGTGAGAGGTCATGACAGAGTATGTGTCTTTCACATCTTTGAAAATACGTTTTAAACAGTTTACAATGAACATTGTATAAAATCAAATGTTTTCCATTGCACAATTCAACTAGCAGATTAGTTGTAACGGCCAATGTGTGGAGACAACAGATTTGAATGAATATGGTCAAAAACACAGGTTTTAGGGATTTGCAACAAAAAAACATGTACAGCACCTGAAGAAGAGAACAGGAGTCACTATTTGTGTTCGATGAGTGAAAATGAATGTTTTGTCCGTTTTCATTGAACATGGTCTAAAATCATGTTTTAGGTGAGTTACCAGCCAAAAACGAGGACTGCCCTACAAGTGAGAGGTCATGACAGAGTATGTGTCTTTCACATCTTTGAAAATACGTTTTAAACAGGTTACAATGAACATTGTATAAAATCAAATGTTTTCCATTGCACAATTCAACTAGCAGATTAGTTGTAACGGCCAATGTGTGGAGACAACAGATTTGAATGAATGTGGTCAAAAACACAGGTTTTAGGGATTTGCAACAAAAAACATGTACAGCACCTGAAGAAGAGAACAAGAGTCAATATTTGTGTTCGATGAGTGAAAATGAATGTGTTGTCCGTTTTCATTGAACATGGTCTAAAATCATGTTATAGGTGAGTTACCAGCCCAAAACGAGGACCGCCCTACAAGTGAGAGGTCACAAGTGAGAGTATGTGTCTTTCACATCTTTGAAAATACGTTTTAAACAGGTTACAATGAATATTGTATAAAATCAATTTTTTTCCATTGCACAATTCATCCAGCAGATTAGTTGTAACGGCCAATGTGTGGAGACAACAGATTTGAATGAATGTAGTCAAAAACACAGGTTTTAGGGATTTTCAACAAAAAAACATGTACAGCACCTGAAGAAGAGATCAGGAGTCACTATTTGTGTTCGATGAGTGAAAATGAATGTTTTGTCCGTTTTCATTGAACATGATCTAAAATCATGTTTTAGGTGAGTTACCAGCCAAAAACGAGGACTGCCCTAGAAGTGAGAGGTCATGACAGAGTATGTGTCTTTCACATATTTGAAAATACGTTTTAAACAGGTTACAATGAACATTGTATAAAATCAAAATTTTTTCCATTTCACAATTCAACTAGCAGATTAGTTGTAACGGCCAATGTGTGGAGACAACAGATTTGAATGAATGTGGTCAAAAAACAGGTTTTAGGGATTGGCAACAAAAAAACAAGTACAGCACCTGAAGAAGAGAACAGGAGTCACTATTTGTGTTCGATGAGTGAAATAAAATGTTTTGTCAGTTTTCATTGAACATGGTCTAAAATCATGTTTTAGGGAGTTACCAGCCAAAAGCGAGTACTGCTCTAGAAGCTAGAGATGACATGACAGAGTATTTGTCTTTCACATCTTTGAAAATACGTTTTAAACAGTTTACAATGAACATGGTATAAAAATCATATTTTATCCATTTCACAATTCGGAACTAGCAGATTAGT
>NW_025536922.1:0-46208 GCF_020615455.1 Coregonus clupeaformis
CCTGCCTGAGCAGTGTGGGTCAACCTTTATTGATGCGTCCAAGCTGAATCTGGTTGTGAAGTCAGATGTTAGTGCTCCACCTCTTTTTAGGGGTGATGGCTCAGATAAGTACTCTGTCCTGGAGTGGGAGGAGTTAATGGAAGTCTACCTAGAGAAGAGGGGTTACACTGGGTCTGGGAATGTTGGGGAGGTGATGTCTAGGCTCATGGGGAGGGCACGGGATGTGACCAAAGTCTGGAAGCGTAACAACCTTGTTGTCACAGATGTTAAGGCGGTGTTCAGTGTTTTCAAGCAACACTTTAGGGATACTGTCTGCTCAGGTATGCCATTAGCTGATTTCTATCCTTTTCAAACTATATGCTAATGAGGGTCCAATAGATTTCTGGATTAGGCTTAACAAAGCTGCAGAGGCAGCCGAACAGTACCTTGTGAGTGAGGGCAGGACCTTACCCAATCAGTGCTCAGAGTTGGCAGTCATGTTTGTACGCAACTGTCCTGACAAAGAGTTGGCCCAAGTGTTCAAGAGCAAACCCATTCGTGACTGGACAGCCAGTGAGGTACAGGATCGGTTGGATGAACTGTTAAGGGAACGTAAAGCATGCAGAAAACAACTTTCACAGCAGGTTGCTGCTGTTTTTGACTGCCCTCAGGAGGGAGTGGGTCCTGTGAAAAGATCTAATGTGTCATCTTTTTCTCAATGTGGCCGTGAACCAGACCAGGCACCATCTGTATCTGAGGGTGGGACATTAAAGAAAGTTTTGACTTTGTTAGAGAAGGCTCTGGTCAGCAATACTCAGTCTGTGAGTGGCGCAGTGGTCTAAGGCACTACATCGCAGTGCTGGCTGTGCCACTAGAGAACCTGGTTCGAATGCAGGCTCTGTCGTAGCCAGCCGAGACCGGGAGACCCATGGGGCGGCGCACAATTGGACCAGCGTCGCCTAGGGTAGTGGAGGGAATGGCCGGCTCAGTTCGTAGAGCATGGTGTTTGCAACGCCAGGGTTGTGGGTTCGATTCCCATGGGGGGTATGAAAGAAAAAAAAAGTGTAAAAAAAAAACTGTAAGTCGCTCTGGATAAGAGCGTCTGCTAAATGACTTAAACATGTTAAATGTAGAGGGCCCCGTAAACAGTTCCACAAACGTCAGCATGAGTGTGCTGTCTGTGGAATCACTAATCACTGGACCAAAGCTCACTGTCAGATGCACCAGCTGTGCGTCAAGTGCTTTTCTCCAGGCCACATGAGCTTTGACTGTAGTGAGGCTGGGCAGCGACAGAACCCTGGATGTGGACAGACTGGCAGGTCTCAGGAAAACTAGAAAGCCTCCGTTCTGAGGAGGGCAATGTGGGGCATTCTAATTTTTCCTCCACTGATGATGATATCCAATCTGTTTATTCTTACTTTTGTGAGTCAGTACCCAAGAACAACACAGTCATTTTTCAGAACACAATGAGAATTACTCAGAATGACAGTTTGTTTTACACCACTGTGCTAGTACAGGATAAAGTTGAGCTGAAGGGGATGTTAGATAGTGGGTCCATGGCTACTACTCTGCGCGCAGATATTGTACCTCGGTTGAGGGAGGCAGGAGTGGTAGAGGGGAACTTTCTAGCTCCTTCAGACATCATCCTGGTGGGTTGTGGTGGGAACAAACTAGCCCAGTGGGCATGTGTGACTTAAAAATTCAACTTTATGGCTTCTGTTATGTAGTCCCAGTGCTTATTGTTGATGGGCAGGTTGATGAACTCATTGTGGGCACTAATGTGTTGAAGTCTCTGATTAGACAGTTCAAATCAAATGACAGCTACTGGCGGGTGGCGGGTACACCAGGTTCCTCTAGCCAGTGTGATGTCAAATCTGGAGAGATGGAGAGGAGACTCCATCCCAGATAAAGTGGGCACCATTAAGTTGAAGAGAGCAGTAACGCTCCAACCCATGCGTGAGCATCTGGTGTGGGGCCGCCTACCCCCAAAGACAAAACTCTCTGTGGGCAGTACTGTTGTTGTCGAGCCCAGCACGTCTCGTTGTGTGAATCGACACATACTAGTGGGGGAGAGTAGCTACGCCTCTGTGGGGGGGATGGATGGCTCCCTGTGAAGATTGTGAATCCAACAACATCGGCAGTTACCCTGAGACGAAATGCTAAAGTGGCGGATGTGTACCCTTGCATTGCATTGGAGTATTTTAATGATGTCAAGCAGCAAGCAGCTCATCAGAATGTGGCAAAGGCTCAATGTGACAGATCACATGGCAGTCTGACAGCTAAGAGTTCAGTTGGTGGCAGTGTAGATAATGGCAACAGTACACTGAGGAATCTTGGACTTCAAGGCCTGTCTGTTGAGGAGTGTCCAGTTTCACAGTTCTGGAAAGATAAACTTGTCAACTTAATTGGGAAGTATGACACAGTGTTCTCTAGACATAGCCTAGATTGTGGCGAGGCAAAGGAGTTCTGCCTTCGCATACGGCTGACTGATGACCGCCCATTTCGATGACCTTATCGTAGGCTGTCTCCAGCTCATTACCAAAAACTCAGGGAAACACTGGATGATATGGAGGAAAAGGAAATCGTCAGAAAATCCAGCAGCGAGTATGCCTCACCATTGGTGCTGGTATGGAAAAAGAATGGGGACTTGCGCCTATGTACTGACTTCAGGTGGTTAAATGCCCGCACAGTAAAGGATGCTCATCCCCTGCCTCATCAGGCTGATGTACTGGCCGCGCTGGGAGGTAATGCCTTCTTCAGCACAATGGTTTTGACGTCAGGGTATTACAACGTGCCACTGCATGAAGAGGACAAGAAATACACTGCCTTTTCCTCACCCTTTAGGTCTGCACGAGTACAATCGGTTACCTCAGGGCCTCTGCAACAGCCCGGCTACTTTTATGAGAATGATGCTGACCATCTTTGGTGACCAAAACGTTCTAAGTCTCCTTTGTTACTTGGATGATCTGATGGTTTTTGCTAAGACGGAGGAAGAGAGTCTGCAGAGACTTGAGATGGTTTTTCAGCGGTTGCAGGAGCACAACCTTAAACTGTCTCCGTCTAAGTGCAAGTTTCTGAGGAGGTCTGTAAAGTTTTTGGGCCACATCATTTCTCAGGAGGGTGTAGCCACTGACCCTGCTAAAGTTCAAACCATTTTGAATGTGACTGAGAGTGAGATAATGGAAGCTGATGGTGTCACACCGTCTCCTATCAAAATAGGTTATTTCCTTGGTATGGTAGTATACTATCAGCACTACATTGAGAATTGTTCCATGGTTGCTAGGCCATTGTTTCAGCTAACTACAGGTCAGAAGAAGCCTAGGAGAGGCAAGGGTAGGAAGAGTGATGTATGCACTCATAATGATGTATGCACTCACTAACTGTAAGTCGCTCTGGATAAGAGCGTCTGCTAAATGACTAAAAATGTAAAATAAAAATGATATCCAGGACAGTGGGGAGAACAAGTATTTGATACACTGCCGATTTTGCAGGTTTTCCTACTTACAAAGCATGTAGAGGTCTGTAACTTTTATCATACGTACACTTCAACTGTGAGAGACGGAATGTAAAACAAAAATCCAGAAAATCACATTGTATGATTTTTAAGTAATTAATTTGCATTTTATTGCATGACATAAGTATTTGATACATCAGAAAAGCAGAACTTATTATTTGGTACAGAAACCTTTGTTTGCAATTACAGAGATCATACGTTTCCTGTAGGTCTTGACCAGGTTTGCACACACTGCAGCAGGGATTTTGGCCCGCTCCTCCATACAGACCTTCTCCAGATCCTTCAGGTTTCGGGGCTGAGATCCCCAAAGCCTACAAGAATTCTGATAGTGAAACTCCACTCAGCTGGGATGGTGCTGTGCCTGATGTTGTTAACTTGGTTGAAGATGCTTTGTCAGTCTGGTCTGTGACAATCTACCAGGATTCTGATCAGTCGTCTGACACTACTAGTGTTGAGTCGGAAATTGAAACTGTGCTGGCTCCGGATATGCTGATCTGTAGTACTCCCCAACCTGAGGTTAGACCTTTGAGCACGGTTGGTGCTGTCCGTGACATTCCTGCTAGGTGTCAGGTTGCTGTGTATAGGTGTGGTGTGGAATCAGGCGCAGGCAGCAGAGGGTAAGTCCAACAAGACTTTACTAGCACAAAAATAATCCAACACAGCCCGGAGGCAAAAAGACGCACACAGGCGTAATGCAAGCGCACACAAAGGTGCGTAAATCTCTCCTAAACACAAGGAGGAAACCATGGAAAATAGCGTACCGTAACAGGTAGCGCAACAACGACACGAACAATCACACACAACACAAACCTAACAACAAGGAAACTAAATAGGGTGCTAAACGAGACCTAACACAAAACAGGTGTGACTAACAGACAAAACCAAACAAACACGAAACATCGAGCGGTGGCAGCTAGAACTCCGGAGACGACGACCGGCGAAAACTGCCCGAACAAGGAGGAGGAGCCGCCTCGGCCGAAACCGTGACAGTACCCCCCCCTTGACGCGCGGCTCCAGCCGTGCGCCGCCTCCGGCCTCGGGGACGACCAGGGGGACGCGGAGCAGGGCGCGCAGGATGACCACGATGGAACTCGGTCATCAGGGACGAATCCAGAATGTCCCTCCTTGGCACCCAGCACCGCTCCTCCGGACCGTACCCCTCCCACTCCACGAGATATTGAAGACCCCCCGTCCGGCGTCTCGAATCCAGGATGGTCCGAACCGTGTACGCCGGAGCCCCCTCGATGTCCAACGGGGGCGGAGGAGTCTCCTCAATCTCAAAGTCCTGGAGTGGACCAGCTACCACCGGCCTGAGGAGAGACACATGGAACGAGGGGTTAATATTCTTGTAATCAATAGGTAGTTCTAACCTGTAACACACTGTAGTGTATTAACAATACGATGGTGTTAAATGTTTTTACATGGAACTGAAAGAATGTTGAGTTGTGGTATCAAGAGGGAAGGTTTTAGTGTGACTCCACATATGACAAACAGGAAGTGGGTTGTAAGATACGGGGATTGAACAGTAGAGGGAGCCATTCAACTCTTGGAAGGCTATATAAAGGGGGGGAAGAACGGTGGAGAGTTAGAAAGCATTAAGATTCATTTGGGACTGCTTCTCCAGATCTTCGCGGTATCTGTTAACTTACGCTGTAACCTCGTGGTATTAATAAAAGTCTCTAAAAACACGATACAGCCTAAGGGATTCTTTGATCGACAGCAACACCCACCAGCATTCGACGCGATACCACAACACCTCGTTCAATCTCCTCAGGACTTTAAAAGGCCCCACAAACCGCCGACCCAGCTTCCGGCAGGGCAGGCGGAGGGGCAGGTTTCTGGTTGAGAGCCAGACTCGATCTCCAGGTGCGTACACTGGCCCCTCACTGCGGTGTAGGTCGGCACTCGTCTTCTGTCGACGTATGGCACGCTGCAGATGGACGTGTGCAGCGTCCCACGTCTCCTCCGAGCGCCGCACCCACTCATCCACAGCGGGGGCCTCGATCTGGCTCTCATGCCATGGTGCCAGAACCGGCTGGTACCCTAATACACACTGAAAAGGGGTTAGTTGGGTGGAGGAGTGGCGGAGAGAGTTCTGTGCCATCTCAGCCCAGGGCACATATCTCGCCCACTCCTCCGGCCGGCCCTGACAATATGACCTCAGAAACCTACCCACATCCTGGTTGACTCGTTCAACCTGCCCATTACTCTCCGGGTGGTAACCCGAGGTAAGGCTCACCGAGACCCCCAACCGTTCCATAAATGCTCTCCAGACTCTGGAGGTAAACTGGGGGCCTCGATCGGACACTATATCCTCGGGCACCCCGTAATGCCGGAAGACGTGAGTAAATAGAGCCTCAGCGGTCTGTAGGGCTGTAGGAAGACCCGGCAGGGGAAGGAGACGACAGGCCTTCGAGAACCGATCCACAACGACCAGGATGGTGGTATTCCCCTGGGAGGAGGGAAGATCGGTAACAAAATCCACCGAGAGGTGAGACCAGGGTCGTTGTGGAACGGGCAGGGGCTGTAATTTACCCCTGGGCAAGTGTCTGGGCGCCTTACACTGGGCACATACTGAACAGGAGGAGACATAAACCCTCACATCCCTGGCTAACGTTGGCCACCAGTACTTCGTACTAAGACAGTGCACCGTCCGGCCAATACCCGGATGTCCAGAGGAGGGGGACGTGTGAGCCCAATAAATCAGCCGATCCCGGACCTCGAGCGGGACGTACACCCGACCCACCGGACACTGGGAAGGACTAGGCTCGGTGCGTAACGCCCGCTCGATCTCCGCATCGACCTCCCACACCACCGGTGCCACCAGACAAGACTCCGGTAGTATGGGGATGGGCTCCACGCACCTCTCCTCCATGTCATACCGACGGGACAGAGCATCTGCCTTCCCGTTCTGGGACCCAGGGATGTAAGTGATCTTGAACACAAACCGGGCGAGAAACATAGTCCATCGAGCCTGGCGAGGATTCAGCCTCCTAGCTGCCCGAATGTACTCCATGTTACGATGGTCGGTCAGAATGAGGAAAGGGTGTTGAGCCCCCTCAAGCCAATGCCTCCACACCTTTAGGGCCTGTACTACGGCTAACAGCTCCCTGTCCCCTACGTCATAATTCCGCTCCGCCGGACTGAGCTTCTTAGAATAAAAAGCACAGGGGCGGAGCTTAGGTGGTGTACCGGATCGTTGAGAAAGAACTGCCCCGATACCGGCCTCAGACGCGTCCACCTCAACTTGGAAGGGTAAAGTGGGATCCGGGTGCGCCAACACCGGGGCCGAGGTAAACAGGTCCTTCAGTCTCCCAAAGGCCCTGTCCGCCTCAGCTGACCACTGCAAGCGCACCGGACCCCCCTTTAGCAGAGACGTTATGGGAGCTGCCACCTGTCCAAAACCCCGGATAAACCTCCGGTAGTAATTCGCAAACCCCAAGAACCGCTGCACCTCTTTAACCGTAGTTGGGGTTTGCCAATTACGCACGGTGGACACACGGTCCACCTCCACTCTCACCCCCGACGCAGACAACTGGTAACCCAAAAAGGAAACTGACTCCTGGAAGAACAGACATTTCTCAGCTTTGACATACAGGTCATGCTCCAACAGTCTCCTCAATACCCTGCGCACCAGGGCTACATGCTCGGCCCGAGTAGCACTGTACACAAGAATATCATCTATGTACACCACTACTCCCTGCGCCTGCATGTCCCGGAAAAGTTCGTCTACAAACGATTGGAAGACTGATGGGGCATTCATTAACCCATATGGCATGACGAGATACTCGTAATGGCCGGATGTAGTACTAAATGCTGTCTTCCACTCATCGCCCTCCCTAATGCGCACCAAGTTATATGCGCTCCAGAGATCCAATTTTGTGAAAAACCTTGCCCCGTGTAAGGACTCCGTCATAGTCCCAATCAGAGGAAGTGGATAGCTGTACTTCACCGTCATCTGATTGAGACCGCGGTAATCAATACACGGACGCAAACCTCCATCCTTTTTCTTCACAAAAAAGAAGCTCGAGGACGCGGGAGAAGTGGAGGCCCGTATGTATCCTTGTCTCAGAGACTCGGCAATGTAAGTCTCCGTTGCTTTTTTCTCCTCCTGTGACAAAGGATACACATGGCTCCGCGGAAGCGCTGCTCCTGTCTGGAGGTTTATCGCACAATCCCCCTGTCTATGAGGTGGCAACTGTGCCGCTCTGGTCTTACTGAACACGAGCGCCAAATCCTCATACTCAGGAGGAATGTGCAGTGCTGACATCTGGTTCGGACTCTCCACCGAGGTCGCCCCTACGGAAACACCCAGACATAACCCCTCACACTGAGCAGACCACCCTTTAAGAGCTTTCTCTCGCCACGAAATAGTAGGATCATGGGTCATCAACCAGGGAAGCCCCAGTACCACCGGATACGCAGGAGAGTCGATCAGATAGAGTTGAATCGTCTCCTCATGACCCCCCTGCGTCCTCATCCTAAGTGGCGCTGTGACCTCCCCAATCAACCCTGATCCTAACGGACGACTATCTAGGGCATGTACAGGAAAGGGTTTGTCGACTGGAAGGAGGGGAATCCCTAACTTAATACAGAATCTCCGGTCTACAAAATTCCCAGCTGCGCCTGAATCGACTAGCGCCTTATGCCGGGACCGAGGTGCAACCTGTGGGAAACAAACAGGTAAGGTAATGTGCACGACAGAAAGCTCTGGGTAAGTAGGGCGCCTACTCACCTGGGTGGACTCCCCACTGTACGACCGGCTCTCTCCCTCACCAGGGAACCCTCCCCAGCACCTAGCCGCGGTGTGCCCTCCGCGCCCACACTTGGTGCAGGTGACGGCCCCCCTCGGGCTCCTACCTCCTCTCCCTCTAGCGCCAGCACCTCCAAGCTCCATCGGACACTGCTCGGAGGCGCTGGAGGGTGGAATGGGAGGCCCCCACCTGGGACGTCCGCGGGTCGCCAGCAGGTTGTCCAGTCTGATGGCCATGTCCACCAGCTGGTCAAATGTTAGGGTACTGTCCCTGCAGGCTAACTCCCTGCGGACGTCCTCCCGAAGGCTACATCGGAAGTGGTCTATGAGGGCCCTCTCATTCCACCCCGCATCAGCCGCTAGAGTCCGGAACTCCAGTGCGAACGCCTGAGCGCTCCTCATCCCCTGTCGGAGGTGGAATAGACGTTCCCCCGCCGCTCTCCCCTCTGGTGGATGGTCGAAGACCGCACGGAAGCGACGGGAGAACTCCGCATACGTGACGGTGGCGGCGTCTATTCCCCTCCACTCAGCGTTGGCCCACTCCAACGCCTTGCCGGTGAGACAGGAGATGAGGGCGGACACGCTCTCGTATCCCGAGGGCGCCGGGTGGATGGTGGCAATGTAGAGCTCCACTTGTAGGAGGAACCCCTGACACCCGGCAGCGGTGCCGTCGTACGCCCTCGGGAGCGAGAGCCGAATCCCACTGGGTTCCGGTCGATGGATGGGCTGGTTGTCCGGTGGTGAAGGTGATGGTGCGGTAGGTGGGGCTATGGGAACCCCGCTGGCCTCCCATCGACGGAGGGTGTCCATGACGCCCTCCAAGGCGTGCCCGATCCGGTTGATCCGGTGCTCGTGTCCAAGGAGACGCTCCTCCATGGGGTCGACGGGTGCTCCTGCTGATTCCATCTGGTGGTGTGTGATTCTGTCAGGTTGCTGTGTATAGGTGTGGTGTGGAATCAGGCGCAGGCAGCAGAGGGTAAGTCCAACAAGACTTTACTAGCACAAAAATAATCCAACACAGCCCGGAGGCAAAAAGACGCACACAGGCGTAATGCAAGCGCACACAAAGGTGCGTAAATCTCTCCTAAACACAAGGAGGAAACCATGGAAAATAGCGTACCGTAACAGGTAGCGCAACAACGACACGAACAATCACACACAACACAAACCTAACAACAAGGAAACTAAATAGGGTGCTAAACGAGACCTAACACAAAACAGGTGTGACTAACAGACAAAACCAAACAAACACGAAACATCGAGCGGTGGCAGCTAGAACTCCGGAGACGACGACCGGCGAAACCTGCCCGAACAAGGAGGAGGAGCCGCCTCGGCCGAAACCGTGACACTAGGTTTTTGGGTGAGGGTGTTCGGACTAGACTAGGTAGATTTATTAATCCAGTGAATAGGCTAATCCAAACTATGTCTACACAGGAAATGAAACAATTCTTGGTTTCTCAGTGACGGTAGGATATTTCCTACCTTTTCTTTGTTGTGTGTATGTGGTAATCTAAGTGGGTCTTAGAGTGATTTGTGGGTTTGTATAATATTTTTGACAATTCATGTAACTTTGTGTGTAGTTCATCAGCATAAAATGTATTTGGCATTTTTTGTATAGGGTTGAATAAGGGATTAGCTACCTCTTATTTTTCCTAATCCTTCACGGGATAGCTTTCCAGCTGATCAACCATTTGTGGGTCTAGAATTAAGGGACTACACTGGGTTACTCTGTCGCCCTGTGGGTGTGAAATGTTTTTTTTCTTTCTTTGCTTTGTTACCTTCGAGGTAATGTGTTTTGTTTTGTGTTTATAATCTAGTGTAAAACAGTAGGGGTGAATGTAGTAGTGTGATGTTGTTCCCCTAGATTATGCACCAAGTTGCACACAAGGACAGTTAAACTAGGCCAGGTCAAGAGGGGATGTTAATAAGTAATAATAATAATAATAATAATAATAATAATAATAATAATTCAATGTGGTTTTTATTTAATTACAGCTGCATAGCTAATGTAATTTTTTGGTGTACAAACATTTTTATATATCTATATTGTAAATACACCTAATTGTAAAAGTTTTGTATATTTTGGTTTGGTCCATCGCGGGTTATCTGTATTTATGTACCCTCTTATTGTTCTCTTTTGCCTGACCTTCAACTAGCAAGGTATGTTGTCCTTGGCGCCGTAATTTGTCAATATAAAACTGTGGTAAAATTACACAAAGTGCTGTTACGCAACTGTAGGTTTTGTTACAATGTGGACAATATAAAGATTTATGTTAACAACTTTCACCGAGCTCGCTAATTTGCGTACCTATTGTAACTCGGGAGTATTTGGGTCAGTGTTTGAGTGAGTTTCTATGTGCTCACGCAGGTGCCCGAGAGCTGTGGCTGCACCAAGGGCTAACCTATTGTGTGTTGTCTCTTCGTGTACAGGTATGTCTTTTATTTTGTCAGAATTATGTTGTATATCATTTTACTTGTATTGTATAGTGTGTTAGGCACTGAATGTGTGCATGCAGCACCTGTTCTCTTTTGCCTGACCTTCAACTAGAAAGGTGCCCGAGAGCTGTGGCTGCACCAAGGGCTAACATCATTTTTTTGTCTCTTCGTGTGCAGGTCGAATAAAAATTATCCAACCATCAGAATTCCAGTTGTGGCAGTGTCCTAATTAAAAGTACACAACGCAGAACGAACCACGCTACATATGCATAATGATGTAGTAAACAACATCGCTCTGCGTGGGAACTTTTGGTGGGGGGAAGTAGCCTTTATAAGTCTCCATGGTGGGTAAAGACCATCACTTCGTTGTCTTGTTGGGAATAGTAATAATTTGTGACAGTACGCATTGTATTAGTCTAACGGTTGTTTTTAATTTAGTTTCTCACATTAAACAGACATTTGAGAAGGATTTGAGAAGCGAATTGCTTGCAGTTGTACCTATGACACACAGACACACTAAAGCTGTACAGTGTAGTTAGAAAAGTCAATTTACATTATTTGCAGATGTGTTCCCTTTTATTTACAAATCGAAAAATGTAACATTTGAAATGAATGTGGCAGAACAGTTAAGCATAGAGTTCCTGTGGGAGTCTTCTCCTTCAGTCTTTTTGCCTCCTATGCCTCGTTTCCTATTAGATGGGATTTTCCCAATGCCAAGTTCACCTGAGACAGCCGCTATCCAGTGTCATGTGTTGCTGAATTACAGATCTCGCTATCCCAATGTCGCTGCTGTCCATGGTGCTGAAATATCCAATCTCGGCTATTTGCATAAATAGGACCATCCACACTTGACACCACACACACAAGTTAATGCTAATATCACACACACTTTTGAACATTGCACAACTTGCAACAAGACACTGAAACAGCACTTAATTTCAAGTTTGTTTGTTTCTGAATAAAGATGCGAAGAATGAAATCAATGTGTGGAAGGAGATTGGACAATGTATAGGCATTCCCTATAGCTGTGTTTGACTGGAGCATGATCAGATTGCTTTGTTTCAGCCAGAATGGAAATTTGGTCTGAGAAACTATGTCCATTATAGCATGACTATTTCAGACAGAATTCACTTCATATTGTCTGTAAAAATATAAATAAGGCAATGTTTATATGACCCCCTTTCAAACATTCACATATGTATCATTTTCTTGCAGATATACAGTGCATTCAGAAAGTATTCATACCCCTTAACTTATTCCACATGTTGTTTTCTTACAGCCTGAATTCAAAATGGATTCAATTATAATATTTTCTCTCACGCAGCTACATACAATACCCCATAATGACAAAGTGAAAACACGTTTTTGAAATTTTTGCAAATGTATTGGAAATGAAATACAGAAATATCTCATTTATATAAGTATTCACACCCCTGAGTCGATTAAAGCTGTGTCTTTCCGGGTAAGTCTCCAAGAGCTTTGCACAACTGGATTGTAAAATATATGCAATATACATTATATAGACAGCCATTTTTTTTTTGCCATAAGTTTTCAAGCCGAATTAAGTCAAAACTGTAACTAAGCCACTCAGGAACATTCAATGTCATCTTGGTAAGCAACTCCAGTGAATATTTGGCCTTGTGTTTTAGGTTATTGTCCTGCTGAAGAGGGAATTTGTCTCCCAGTGTCTGTTGGAAAGCAGACTGAACCAGGTTTTCCTCTAGGATTCTGACTGTACTTAGCTCTATTCCGTTTCTTTTTATCCTAAAAAAGTATCTAGTCCTTGCCAATGACATGCATACCCATAACATGATGCAGCCACCACCATGCTTGGAAATATGAAGAGTGGTACTCAGTGATGTGTTGTGTTGGATTTGCCCCAGACATTACACTTTGTATTCAGGACATAAAGTTAATTTCTTTGCCACATTATTTGCAGTTTTACTTTAGTGCCTTATTGCAAACACAATGCATGTACAGGTTTCCTTCTTTTACAGACATTTAGCAGACGCTTAGACATTTAGCAGACGCTCTTATCCAGAGCGACTTACAGTTAGTGAGTGCATACTCTGTCAATTAGGTTAGTATTGTGGAGTAACTACAATGTTGATGATTCATCCTCAGTTTTCTCCTATCAAAGCCATTAAACTTTCTAACTGTTTTAAAGCCACCATTGGCCTCATGGTGAAATCCCTGATAGTTTTCCTTCCTCTCCGGCAGCTGAGTTAGAAAAGGACGCCTGTATTTTTGTAGTGACTGGGTGTATTAATACACCATCCAAAGCGTAATTAATACCTTCACCATGCTCAAAGGAATATTCAATGTCTGCTTTAATTGTACCCATCTACCAAAAGGTGCCCTACTTTGTGAGGCATTGGAAAACCTCCCTGGTCTTTGTGGTTGAATCTATGTTTCAAATTCACTGCTGGACTGAGGGACCTTATAGATAATTGTATGTGTTGGGTACAGAGATTATGTAGTCGTTTGAAAATCACTATTATTGCACACATAGTGAGTCCATCTAACTGATTATGTGACTTGTTAAGCACATTTTTACTCCTGAGATTATTTAGGCTTGCCATAACAAAGGGGTTGAAAACTAATTGATTAGATTACTAGATACTAGACTCTGTCAATATGTTTTTGGAAGAGGCTCTGCATTTCTTGCATACACATCATATTTATGTAAGGATTATGACGACCTTCTAAACAGGACAAAGCTGTTTATGTGTGTTCCCTTGTCTCCACTGTCACCACATCCCTCGATGTGTGCAAACAGAGCATCTATATCAGGGATGGGCAACTCCAGTCCTCGGGACCTGATTGGTGTTACACTTGTTCCCCAGCCCCAGCTAACACATTTGACTCTAATAATCAAGTACTCATGGGCTTCAGTTTAGAATGCAATAAGTTTAATCAGCTGTGTTTGCTAGGGATGGGGAAAAAGTGTGACACCACTCCGACCCCCAAGGACTGGAATTGTCCATGCCTGATCTATATGGTAGGACCAGTACCAGATTAATATGGAGGCGAAAGAAACGCACACCTATTTAGGGGAGGTGCTGGCTATCGGAGTAGAACACTTGAAAAAGAAAAGGAGAGCCTCACACTCTAGGAGCTCAGATGCAATAATTTAATAACTTAATAACCAACGTCAGGATACCCTGATGAAGACAGCTTGTCTGTCGAAAACTTTGGTTATTAGGTTATTAAATGATTGCATCTGAGCTCCTAGAGTGTGCAGAAAAAGTGTGACACCACTCTGATCTAAAGTGTGTCCATCCCTGATCTATATGGTAGGAACAGTACCAGACCTGAATGAATGTGTCTGTTTTGAATATTCACGGAGACAGAATGATGTGGTTGATAGCAGAGACGTCATGCCCAAAGGGGGCACAGGGTCACCTGCCCCCTCAGATTTGTGATGTTTAAATTTGTCTTGTTATTTTTTCTCTGTCATACTACTAACCATGAAGTTGGCTTTAGCTAGCCCAGATAGGATCCCATTCTCCCAACCTAATAACTACACTGAACAAAAATATTAACGCAATATGTAAAGTGTTGGTCCCATGTTTCATGAGCTGAAATAAAAGCGTGAAATATTTTGTTCTCACAAAAAGCTTATTTTTCTCAAATTGTGTGCACAAATTTGTTTACATCCCTGTAAGCGAGCATTTCTCCTTTGCCAAGATAATCCATCCACCTGACAAATATGGCATATCAAGAAGCTGATTAAACAGCATGATAATTACACAGGTGCACCTTGTGCTGAGGACAATAAAATGCCACTCTAAAATGTGCAGTTTTGTCACACAACACAATGCACAGATGTTTCAAGTTTTGAGGCAGCGTGCAATTGGCTTACGGACTGCAGGAATGTCCACCAGAGCTGTTAACAGATATGTTTATGTTAATTTCTCAACCATAAGCCAAGGCGGCTTTAGAGAATTTGGCAGTACTTCTAACTGGCCTCACGACTTCAGACCACTTGTAAAGCAGCGTATGGGCGAGCTGTTGGCTGATGTCAACGTTGTGAATGCTCCATGGTGGCAGTGGGGTTATGGTATGGGCAGGCATAAGCTACGGACAATGAACACAATTGCATTTATCGATGACAATTTGAATGCACAGATATACCGTGGGATAGTGTACGTGCACAAAGTGAGTTTGTAACATGTATATCATTCTTGCTTGTTGTTCTTTATATTTACTACCATTGCCTATTGTAAGTTGCCTCTCTGTGTTTTACTGTGTTGTGTAATACTCCGCAGGTAGCATTATGCCATTAATACAGCCCTTCCTTTGTTAATAGCGTTGTTGCTCTACTTGTGCTATCAGATATTGTGCATATTCATTACCCCTGTTATCTGTCCATTACAGGACCACTATCATTCCACTACCTTTCCATGTCCATTTCATCCGTGTGTGTCAATAAAGTATCCTTGAATGTAACTCTGAGGTTGCCTTATTCCCCTCTTACCGGGGGAGGTGAAAGCGCAACCTGGTCTCAGAACATTTCGTATTATTCTGTATGTACAAAGCTGTGATCAAGGCAAAGGGTGGCTACTTTGAAGAATCTCAAATCTGAAATATATTTTGATATGTGTAACACGTTTTTGGTTACTACGTGATGCCATATGTGTTATTTAATAGTTTTGATGTCTTCACTATTATTCTACAATGTAGAAAATACACAAGACACAGAGGAGGAGAAACTATCCAACACCCTGGGAGAGAGAACGAGTGACCTCAGTCGAACTCACAGCCAGAAAGATGGGTTAGATACAGGAGAGGAGGAGGTTACCCCGGATGCCATCACCCCTGCTCCTGTGAACAAGGAATGAGAGGGGAAGCCTTCTAATCAGGCCAACGGGCAGGCGGAGCGAGAGGTCACAGTGATAGTGATTCACACCAGTGGCGGCTGGTGAAAAATATTCTCGGTGGGGCTGTGCCATACTTTTTTTTTCTGTAACCATCGCGATATATTTTAACACAAACTGCAGGACAGCAGTGCTCAGTGAAACATTCAGTAATTATTTAATGCCAATATTAAAAAAGTTGAGGCATTCTTACACAAAAACATATTACACAAACCCAAGCCTTTCATTTGCATTTAAAGTGAACTTTTTACCATTGGTAGTAAACAGGCAACGCAACAGGCATGCTGTCAGAACAGAGTGGAAAGTGGACAATAACATGAAATTATTATAAAGTTTATAGGAAATCTTACACTGTATAAAAGGATGTATAATATAGAAATGGATATCAAGTGGATGAACTCAAACCTTTGACTGGAAGAATAGCATACATTATTTTATGATCATACTAAATGTGACTAATTGTTAATGTGCTCCAGAACTGCAACAATTAATTAATACAAAAACAACATATATACAGTAATATTAGCAAAGACACTATTAAGACTTTCTAGAGTACCATATATAACTGGATTTTTATGCTAAGGTCAACTATATACAAAGAAACATGCGGACAGAGCTGCTCTGTGTGTGTGTGTCTGTCATCTTATTTGTACAGGAATTTTGCCCGTCTGTCCTTCTGGAGTGGCAAACCTCTCAATGACCCTTTGATTAAAGTCAGGAATGTCCCTGACAAGTTTCTTCTCCAGTGGAGAGCATGGCCAGAGCGTTCAGGCGATCCTGTGTCATGCTGTTTCTCAGGAAGGTCTTGATCCTTTTCAGTGTAGAGAAGCACCTTTCTGACTCAGCAGTTGTCATGGGTGTATTGATGAGGATCTTGAGGAGGCTGGCAGTCTCTGTGAAAAGTGCTCTGAAGGTTGTTCTCCATGAAGAACTGGTACAGGGGCACTGCACCACTACAAGCCTTGAACTCACTGTTCTCATAGATGAGGGACAGTTCGGGTTTTGAGCTTGGCCTTGTTCAACATGGGGTACGCCTCCACCGGTTGTTTCAAGCGCTGTATCGGGGGAACTTCACACTGTGTTGTGGGAACAACTCTCCGTGCAATAGTGTTGCGCTGATGAGGTGCTGGGTGAAGGAGAACCTCTCTTTGGCATGACTCAGGATGGTATCACATACCTGTAAAAGATACATCATCAGCTTTAATTTGCAATTAAGCTATTTTGATGCAAGTGATCCTGACTGACACATGCCTATGTCCAACTCAAGTATATGATTACCAAGGTGCTGATTGTTCAGGGTTTTGGCTACATACTACCAGGCCTGAAAAAAGTTCTATGAAACACTTGACAATTACATCACAACTTACCTCTATAGCCAACCTCTGTTGTTCTCCTGGTCCCAGCATCCTCCGTCGCGATGGGCTGTTGCTGCTCGTCAGATGCGCTGTCCCCACACAAAGAGGGGAATTGAGGCCCTGGGTCCAAAAAAATAAAGTTTAATTTGATAACTTGCAATCAGACTTCTTAGCTCACTGTAATTCCCCCTCAACACACAACCAGTGACTTTTATATATATATATATATATATATATATATATATATAGACAGACAGACAGACAGATAGTGTGTATATACACACAAACTATGCCTAGTAACTGCTTTTAACCTGTGATGTACATAATTAACTGATGTTATTACGTTTAAAGCCTTTTCTATTACATTTGTGAGAGGGATGCAACATAATTTTGTTCTGCTGTGCACTTAGCAATAAAGTTAATCTTCAATAACAACTAGGCCCTCTTCTAGAAATTGACCTGGTGGACACCTGAATAATTATTACAAACTGTGTAGTACTTTCCTGCATTATTATCAACGTCTGATTGTGTCTTTTGGACAAACACTTGTTCTCGTGGTCGAGTAACAACAACTTTCGCGCTCCTTGAGTGACGGGGTGGTACTTGGTGAGAGAGGGAGAGAGACGACCCAAATTGCGGAGTAAACTAGAAAACGGACGTTACACATGGCGGAGTGGCATTACCACATTTAACAAACCAAACATTGAAATACCGTTATAGAAGGTAAAGTAAAAACCCAAACTGGTCTGTGCATCAATACCGGTATATAGTAATATATAGGCAACATACCGTAAATCTGTATCAATTATGTATCAGTTTTACATGTGACCCATATCAAATTTGCGCATTCACACTGAAGGAGCACACAAATGCAATGCTCATTTGGCGTGATTGTCGTGGTAACACAGGTGAAAAAAAAATCCTGAATGGTATCCTAATGGCAGCCATTTTGGTTAGGGGAGAAATACAAACAACTCTACTGCCATACATTCCAATTAGACTGAAGGCATACAGTTGTGTCCAAATATATTGGCACCCTTGGGCTTTTCTAAATAATTCCTATTTCTTCTAAAATCAGTTGAAATTTGAGAGGAAAAAATGGGTCTCCACACCTTTAATTATATTTCTGTAAACTTAAGTTTACAATTGTAATTTAGAAAATATAGACAAATGTCATGGACTAAATTATTGGCACCCTGGAGCTAGTACTTGGTTGCACAGCTTTTGGCCAAGATAGCTGCCAACATATGCTTATTGTAGACATCAATGAGCTTGCTGCACCTTTTCTGCTGGCAATTTGGCCCATTCTTCAGCAGCAAACTGCTGTAATTCTTCAATGTTTGAGGGTTGCACTCCACCAACTTCTTTCAGATCTTGCCAAACTAATGTGGTCCCGTAGCTCAGTTGGTAGAGCATGGCACCCGCAACGCCAGGGTTGTGGGTTCGTTTCCCACGGGGGGCCAGTATGAAAAAATGTATGCACTCTTAACTGTAAGTCGCTCTGGATAGAGCGTCTGCTAAATGACTAAAATGTAATGTAAATGTCTTCTCTTCCCTTTTAAAATACTAAAACAAATATAATTGTGACGGCTCTATGATAATCACTCACTTTGATGACCAGACACATTTAGGCTTTTAAACTGTTGTAAGTGAACTATTCATCTTTCTAACAGCATCTTTATCAGCCAATAGTAAATATAGTTATTTACCTGATTGTTAGCATGCTTTCTGTGAACCTCTGGACAATTGCTTTAATGAAGACAGGGTCGATGTTCCTCTTCTGCAGCTGGCTGAAAAGCATGTCCACATTTGGCATGATCTTGTGGAACAGTGCCAGGAAAAACAGAAAGCCTCGTCTTGAGCATCCTCCACAAAGCCCCCCGCTCTCTGACAGTCGGGGCATCAAAGTTCCCAGAGTCTCTGATGGTCTGGAAACACGTTAGGAGGTCATCCCTGTACTCGCACAGTGTTTACACGCGACTGTGGAAGTTCCACCGTGTTGTAGAGGCTCTGGGAGTCTATGCTCTCTTGCAACCACTTCGTCAAGCACGGTGGTTCGCTTGGGAGACCTGGAGAAGAAAGCAGAAAATCCTGCAAGGTCGGAAAAGAAAGTGCCGATCCTGGGGATGCTGTGAAGTAGCCTGCTGCATGATGAGGTTCAGCTGATGTGCATAGCAGTGGACGTAGTGCGCATTTTCTGCACACATCCACTATTTTACGCTGCACTCCGTCGGTGGCTCTCCCTCATCACACTTGCTCCGTCGTAAGCCTGGGCAATAAGTTTGGCCTTTTTGTCCATGTGAGAGTATGGTGCTGAGCCTCTCCAGCAGCGCTGTAGCGATGGTGTCGGGCGGTTCGTTCTCGATCAAAATGAACTCGAAAACGCTCTTGGACGTTACTTTTAGCATCGATGTAGCGTATCACAAGCACCAACTGGCAGTGGGTGGAAAGCGTCAGTCGTCTCGTCAGCTTGAATGGCGATAAAATCAGCACTCTTTACTTCCTCCAGGATGTAATCCTTAAGCACTGACAACATACAGTCCAACAGCTCGTTCTGTACGCCTTTGACGTGCCCTTAAAAACGGTAGCTGTCTTCAGGTGCCTCCAGCACACTGTCGAGGGAGGCAACAAAATCCACTAAGCCCCGGAAAATGCCGGGGTTGTTCGAGGAGTCAGTCTCCTCGTGCCCACGCAAGGCCAACTCAAAAGCCCCACAGAACTTCACACAATCGATAATTTTGGATAGAATGTCTGTTTTTATCCACCTCCTCATTGTGTTTCCTCACCGCAATCCTGTGGCCGTCATCCAGCTGCGTAGCAATGTTCACCCTTCCTAATACAGCTAGCTTTACAGAGTTGTCCATGTGTGCCCTGGTGTTCTCATGTTTCTTTACCTTCTCTGACAGGGTGCTTCATATCCCCCACTCGGTACCTGTCCATGCTGAATCTGACCCCGTCGTTTTAAAAGCAAGCACGGAAAGCAAAATAAAGCATTAGCATCAGTGCACCCAGCTAGCCAAGCCTTCCGCTGTGGTGTACCAGCTACGGGAGAAGCCGCGCATATACTTTGCTTCCCTTTCTCGCGTCAGCCTGCTGTGATTGAGAGGTCAGGTTGATCTGGGCCCAGCTCTTTCACCCGAACTTTCTCCCTGACAAATCTCTCTCAAACGGATCTTGGAGGAGAGATTTCACCGAAGTTAGGGTTGGGTCTTGGGGGAGTAACGCTATGCTAGCATTGTCGCCTAGGTAAAAATGGGCTGACTGGAGCCCGGTCTATTTTATCAGGGAGGTTGAGCTTGGGGGATAAAATAATGCCCCTTGGATTCGGATTAAAATCGCTGATTAGCTACATTTTATGTAGTACATTATATTTAAATAGAATGGCTTAACTGTTAGTAGACCCGCCGGGCACTTTCTGTATCGCCCAGAGCTGACGAGGCGTTTGAAGGAGAGGAAAGGTGGAATATGATTTTCTATCATATCTTACACATATTACTGTGTGCATTCCATATTTCAAACATTGTCAAATATTGACATACTGATGTTTTTATTAGATATTATATTTTATTTAATTTTAAAGTTAATTTAAAGAATAGTGTGAAGGGGGTGCTTAGGCCTCATGCAGCCGCCACTGATTCACACCCAGAGAGAGAAGACAACCCATACAACCTGTTGGGAGATTAACCACACAGAGTGTAGAGGCAGAGGGCCTTCAGGGCAAGCCAGTCAGCCTGCCTGCTCTGGATCCTCAAGTCAAATGTATTTAAATTCATGTTATTAAAGATTTTTAGTCAAGACTTGGAAAAGTGCCATTTATTTCAAATGATAATTATTCAGTGTCTGCAACCTCAAGAACCAGGATGAGTCTGGGTTCCCTTTAACTGGGCAAAACAACTATATATAGCATATTGTAATAGACTAGGGAAAGTAATTTTAACTTGCTTAAATAAAACAATGCATTTTTAATAGTGAGCAAGAGTTTTTATGATGATTAAAGTTTTTTTGTGCGCCTCCACTTTTTTGTAAAATAATACATTAAAAAAATGTAATAAGTTAATTATTAAAAGCATTAAAATTGGGATTGGGGATGGTCACCTCATTTATACAACTACTCCATAAAGTTTAGAGAAATGTTTGAAAAAGATTTAAGAATTAAACAAAAGAAAATCAGAATTGAAGGCAAATTCATAATGTGAGATTAATGATATGAACTTTGGTTAATGAATAATTAATATGTTCTCCTCTTCCTTGTGGCAAGAAGGCACAGCACACTGCCCTCCAAAGCCTGCAAAAACGCTTGGATAGCCCTGTCTCGCCCCTGGGTGGAAAATCCAGGGTACGTCCTTGGTGAGGGGTGAGTCCAGGGTGACCACAGCAAACATCCTCTAGAAAGGGACAAAAGACAGAATGTAAATAAATGCAAAACATAGGTTTAAAACACTGGCCAGTTTGAATGGGATTTTTATTTAGCTCATGAAATATCGTGGACCAACACTTCTACATGTTATCATGATGAACGGCACCTGTCAGAGGCTTTTTAAGTTTACTCACCTGCTTGATGTAGGATGGCAGAGTGGCGTAGGAGGCCACCATGAGAGGCTTTCTTCAGTGTGAGTCCACAACCTCCAAGATTGAAGAAGCAGGGTATGTATCTGTGTTAGGGGTGAGGTCCACAAGCTGCAGGTGGGAAGAAGCAGGATCTGCCTCTGTGTTTGGGGTGATGTCACAACCTCTAGGTGGAAGAAGCCGGGTCTGCATCTGTGTTAGGGGTGATGTCAAACAGTGGAAAGAAGCGGGTTGAGAAGGGGTTTTACAACCTCTGACAGGTAGAAGTCGGGTTAACTCTGTGTGAGGGGGTGATGACCAGAAACTTCAGGTGGGTAGAAGTCGAGATTGAGTCTGTGTTAGGGGGTGATGTCACAAGCTCCTTGTGGGAAGAAGCCAGGGCCTTTTGTTAGGGGTGATGTGTCACAACCTCCTGGTGGGAAGAAGCAAGGTGTCTTCTTTGTTAGGGGTGATGTACAACCTCCAGGTGAGAAGAAGCGGTGCCCGTGTTAGGGTGATGTACAACCTCAGGGGAAAGATGCTGGATCTGCCTCTGAGTTATGGGTGATGTAAATAATAGTACGGTGGGAAGAAGCCGGGTTGCCTCTGTGTTTGGGGGTGATGTCCACAAGCTCCTGATGGGAAGAAGCCAGGGTGTGCTCTGAGATAGGGGTGATGTCTCAACTCCAGTGGTAAGATAGGGTCTGTTTCTGTGCGAGGGTTTTGTCAGCAACCTCCAGGTGGGAAGAAGCCAGGTGTGCCTCTGTGTTAGGGGTGATGTAAAACCACTATGTGGAAGAAGCTGGCCTTCTCTGCTACGGATGTAACACCATCTAGGTGGGGAGAAGCTGGGTAAACCCGTGTTAGGGGTGAATCCCTCAACCTCCCCCAGGTGGGCAGAATCGGGTCTTTCTCTGTGTTAGGGGTGATGTCAAGAACCTCGGGTGGGAAGAAGCTGGGTCTGCCTCTGTGTTATGGGGGATTTGCACAACCTCCAGGGGAGAAGAAGCGGTCTGCATCTGTGTAGGGGGTGACAATTAAAATTGATTGGATCTAAATACAAGGCCCGGATGTATGAAAAAGGATAAGGTTTTATGAGTGCTACACCATGGATATTTGAGCTGGGTAGTGTGGCGGCAGGAGGCACACCACTAGGACAGGGGGAACTCGCGAGGGTGTCTGCAGAGGCTGAAGTAGCTTTTCACCCTCGTCGCACAAAGGCACAGACAGACTATGAAAATCTTGAGGTATCCAGGAGAAGGATCGCTGATTCGTCCTGGAGATCGACTCTACAGAGTAAAAGCAGCAGCCCGGAGAAGGTGAGGAGAAGAGGTAAGGGAGAGCCCCCTACGGTCACCACCATACTGAAGATGTTTTAGGAGGATGGGGTGATCTGAATGGCCTTCCTCTGGCTGAAGCCACAGGGCCAGGAGGGATCCTCGGGCACCAGCTCCACCACCACCGGGGATGGGCTGAGCAGGCTGCTGCTAAGGGCTTATTGGACAGCTTGTCAGAATGCTCCTCACAGCTCTTCAATGATGTGATGGCAATGGAAATCAACAAAAAGCAGCAGAGAAAGTAAAGATGTGAATGTCTCACACAGAGAACACTGCCCCATTATTTTGATAGAGATGTAGAGAATGGAAAAGCATGCAGGGAGTAATGAACTAATTGCGCCAGCTGGAGAGGTGGTGGGTGATAGAGCGGCCGGGAGTTGCAGACAAGCTGTGCATGTAACTATTTTTAGGCAGGTGTTTACTTCTGCGGTACGTAGGGAAACAGGAAGTCCATTAGGTAATTTCACAAACAGATATAGTTCTGCTGCACTAATCTAGAAGTGCTGAGGAAAGGAGCTACTGACTGATAGTCTAAGTCTCTAACTCTCATTCTCTATTCAGAGTAGAGTGCTCCTCCTCCAGGGCTTCACACCCTTCAAATAAAACACAAAGATTTCAACTTTCCGGCTTATATCGTTGTATGTTTGCCCACACTCGGAGTGCTGCTGGGGTGGGAGAGAGAATGGTAGGAAGGGAGAGATGGGAGGGACACCATGGATTTTTTGCCCTGAGACACCAGCCAGTCAGCCCAGTGCATGGAAGACAGGGGGCTGAGACCTGGCCTCGACTCTGGAGCAGCCAGATAGTGGACCATGAACTTCTTCTGAAGATGAGGTAGGGAGAATCGTGCCACTAAAGACCAGTATAAAATGTGCTTTCAGAAGGGCCTCACAACATTTCACAACTGTCATGTCTCACAATTTGCAAGTGATATTTAAAAACTTTATGACCATCTCTAACTGTTTGAAATAAAACCTTGATTTTGGGGATTAAATTATTTTTTTTTTTGTGGTTATTGTTTTTGTTGGGTGAATCTTCACCGTTTACTGATCTTGCTTTAGGGCCTTTCCGGCCGTCTTCGTGGTTATATGCAGGAAGCATAAATTGTACAATTGTAAGCTAATAAATACTTTTCCAAATTAGAACTCATGAATATTTATGCAATAAGGCCCGAGGAGGTGTGTTATATGGCCAATATACCACGGCTAAGGCAGTGGCGGCTGGCCGATAGAGGGCGCTAGGGCGCCGCCCCCTTAAATAATTTTTTTTTTAAAATAATAAAAAAATAAAAATAATAATAATAATAATAAAAACATCAGTATGTCAATATTTGTGTGTTTGAAATATGGAATGCACACAGTAATATGTGTAAGATATGATAGAAAATCTTATTCGCAACCTTTCCTCTGCCTGTCAAACGCCTCGTCAGCTCTGGGCGATACAGAAAGTGCCCCGAGGAGGCGGGTCTACGTAGCAGTTAAGCCAATTGCTAATTTAAGATATGAATGTATGACATAAAATGTAGCTAATCAGCGATTTTAATTCGAATCCAAGGAGGGCGATTATTTTATCGCTCCAAGCTCGCCCCTGATAAAATAAGGACCGGGCTCCAGTGGCGCCATTTTTACTAGACGACAATGGCGAACGCAAACGTTACTCCTCCAAGACCCAACCCTAACTCGGTGAAATCTCTCCTCCAAGATCCGTTTGAGAGGAGAACTTTGTCAGAGAAAGTTCGGGTGAAAGAGCTGGGCCCAGATCAACCTGACCTCTCAATCAGACAGCAGGCTAGCGAGAAAGGGAAGCAGTATATGCGCGGCTTCTCCCGTAGCTGGTACACCAGGAAGGCTTGGCTAGCTGGGTGCACTGATGCTAATGCTTTATTTTGCTTTCCGTGCTTGCTTTTTTAAAACGACGGGGTCAGATTCAGCATGGACAGGTACCGGAGTGAGGGGATATGAAGCACCTGTCAGAGAAGGTAAAGAAACATGAGAACACCAGGGCACACATGGACAACTCTGTAAAGCTAGCTGTATTAGGAAGGGGTGAACATTGCTACGCAGCTGGATGACGGCCACAGGATTGCGGTGAGGAAACACAATGAGGAGGTGGATAAAAACAGGCACATTCTATCCAAAATTATCGATTGTGTGAAGTTCTGTGGGGCTTTTGAGTTGGCCTTGCGTGGGCACGAGGAGACTGACTCCTCGGACAACCCCGGCATTTTCCGGGGCTTAGTGGATTTTGTTGCCTCCCTCGACAGTGTGCTGGAGGAGCACCTGAAGACAGCTACCGTTTTTAAGGGCACGTCAAAGAGCCGATACAGAACGAGCTGTTGGACTGTATGTTGTCAGTGCTTAGGATTACATCCTGGAGGAAGTAAAGAGTGCTGATTTTATCGCCATTCAAGCTGACGAGACGACTGACGTTTCCACCCACTGCCAGTTGGTGCTTGTGATACGCTACATCGATGCTAAAAGTAACGTCCCAAGAGCGTTTTTTCGAGTTCATTTTGATCGAGAACGCAACCGCCGACACCATCGCTACAGCGCTGCTGGAGAGGCTCAGCACCATACTCTCACATGGACAAAAGGCCAAACTTATTGCCCAGGCTTACGACGGAGCAAGTGTGATGAGGGGGAGCCACCGGCGGAGTGCAGCGTAAAATAGTGGATGTGTACGAAATGCGCACTACGTCCACTGCTATGCACATCAGCTGAACCTCATCATGCAGCAGGCTACTTCACGCATCCCCAGGATCGGCACTTTCTTTTCCGACCTTGCAGGATTTTCTGCTTTCTTCTCCAGGTCTCCCAAGCGAACCACCGTGCTTGACGAAGTGGTTGCGCATAGACTCCCAGAGCCTCTACAACACGGTGGAACTTCCACAGTCGCGCTGTAAACACTGTGTACGAGTACAGGGATGACCTCCTAACGTGTTTCCAGACCATCAGAGACTCTGGGAACTTTGATGCCCCGACTGTCAGAGAGGCGGGGGGCTTTGTGAGGATGCTCGAAGACGAGGCTTTCTGTTTTTTCCTGGCACTGTTCCACAAGATCATGCCAAATGTGGACATGCTTTTCAGCCAGCTGCAGAAGAGGAACATCGACCCTGTCTTCATTAAAGCACTTGTCCAGAGGTTCACAGAAAGCATGCTAACAATCAGGTAAATAACTATATTTACTATTGGCTGATAAAGATGCTGTTAGAAAGATGAATAGTTCACTTACAACAGTTTAAAAGCCTAAATGTGTCTGGTCATCAAAGTGAGTGATTATCATAGAGCCGTCACAATTATATTTGTTTTAGTATTTTAAAAGGAAAGAGAAGACATTTACATTACATTTTAGTCATTTAGCAGACGCTCTTATCCAGAGCGACTTACAGTTAAGAGTGCATACATTTTTTCATACTGGCCCCGTGGGAAACGAACCCACAACCCTGGCGTTGCAAGCGCCATGCTCTACCAACTGAGCTACACGGGACCACATTAGTTTTGGCAAGATCTGAAAAAGAAGTTGGTGGAGTGCAACCCTCAAACATTGAAGAATTACAGCAGTTTGCTGCTGAAGAATGGGCCAAATTGCCAGCAGAAAAGGTGCAGCAAGCTCATTGATGTCTACAATAAGCATATGTTGGCAGCTATCTTGGCCAAAAGCTGTGCAACCAAGTACTAGCTCCAGGGTGCCAATAATTTAGTCCATGACATTTGTCTATATTTTCTAAATTACAATTGTAAACTTAAGTTTACAGAAATATAATTAAAGGTGTGGAGACCCATTTTTTTCCTCTCAAATTTCAACTGATTTTAGAAGAAATAGGGAATTATTTAAGAAAAAGCCCAAGGGTGCCAATATATTTGGACACAACTGTATGCCTTCAGTCTAATTGGAATGTATGGCAGTAGAGTTGTTTGTATTTCTCCCTAACCAAAATGGCTGCCATTAGGATACCATTCAGGATTTTTTTTCACCTGTGTTACCACGACAATCACGCCAAATGAGCATTGCATTTGTGTGCTCCTTCAGTGTGAATGCGCAAATTTGATATGGGTCACATGTAAAACTGATACATAATTGATACAGATTTACGGTATGTTGCCTATATATTACTATATACCGGTATTGATGCACAGACCAGTTTGGGTTTTTACTTTACCTTCTATAACGGTATTTCAATGTTTGGTTTGTTAAATGTGGTAATGCCACTCCGCCATGTGTAACGTCCGTTTTTCTAGTTTACTCCGCAATTTGGGTCGTCTCTCTCCCTCTCTCACCAAGTACCACCCCGTCACTCAAGGAGCGCAGTTGTTGTTACTCGACCACGAGAACAAGTGTTTGTCCAAAAAGACACAATCAGACGTTGATAATAATGCAGGAAAGTACTACACAGTTTGTAATAATTATTCAGGTGTCCACCAGGTCAATTTCTAGAAGAGGCCCAGTTGTTATTGAAGATTAACTTTATTGCTAAGTGCACAGCAGAACAAAATTATGTTGCATCCCTCTCACAAATGTAATAGAAAAGGCTTTAAAACGTAATAACATCAGTTAATTATGTACATCACAGGTTAAAAGCAGTTACTAGACATAGTTTGTGTGTATATACACACTATCTGTCTGTCTGTCTGTCTGTCTATATATATATATATATATATATATATATAAAAAAAAGTCACTGGTTGTGTGTTGAGGGGGGAATTACAGTGAGCTAAGAAGTCTGATTGCAAGTTATCAAATTAAACTTTATTTTTTTGGACCCAGGGCCTCAATTCCCTCTTTGTGTGGGGACAGCGCATCTGACGAGCAGCAACAGCCCATCAAGCGACGGAGGATGCTGGGACCAGGAGAACAACAGAGGTTGGCTATAGAGGTAAGTTGTGATGTAATTGTCAGTGTTTCTCCATATAACTTTTTTCAGGCCTGGTAGTATGTAGCCAAACCCTGAACAATCAGCACCTTGGTAATCATATACTTGAGTTGGACATAGGCATGTGTCAGTCAGGATCACTTGCATCAAAATAGCTTAATTGCAAATTAAAGCTGATGATGTATCTTTTACAGGTATGTGATACCATCCTGAGTCATGCCAAAGAGAGGTTCTCCTTCACCCAGCACCTCATCAGCGCAACACTATTGCACGGAGAGTTGTTCCCACAACACAGTGTGAAGTTCCCGATACAGCGCTTGAAACAACCGTGGAGGCGTACCCCATGTTGAACAAGGCCAAGCTCAAAAACCGAACTGTCCCTCATCTATGAGAACAGTGAGTTCAAGGCTTGTAGTGGTGCAGTGCCCCTGTACCAGTTCTTCATGGAGAACAACCTTCAGAGCACTTTCACAGAGACTGCCAGCCTCCTCAAGATCCTCATCACCACACCCATGACAACTGCTGAGTCAGAAAGGTGCTTCTCTACACTGAAAAGGATCAAGACCTTCCCTGAGAAACAGCATGACACAGGATCGACTGAACGCTCTGGCCATGCTCTCCATGGAGAAGAAACTTGTCAGGGACATTCCTGACTTTAATCAAAGGGTCATTGAGAGGTTTGCCACTCAGAAGGACAGACGGGCAAAATTCCTGTACAAATAAGATGACAGACACACACACACAGAGCAGCTCTGGCCGCATGTTTCTTTGTATATAGTTGACCTTAGCATAAAAAATCCAGTTATATATGGTACTCTAGAAAGTCTTAATAGTGTCTTTGCTAATATTACTGTATATATGTTGTTTTGTATCAATTAATTGTTGCAGTTCTGGAGCACATTAACAATTAGTCACATTTAGTATGATCATAAAATACTGTATGCTATTCTTCCAGTCAAAGGTTTGAGTTCATCCACTTGATATCCATTTCTATATTATACATCCTTTTATACAGTGTAAGATTTCCTATAAACTTTATAATAATTTCATGTTATTGTCCACTTTCCACTCTGTTCTGACAGCATGCCTGTTGCGTTGCCTGTTTACTACCAATGGTAAAAAGTTCACTTTAAATGCAAATGAAAGGCTTGGGTTTGTGTAATATGTTTTTGTGTAAGAATGCCTCAACTTTTTAATATTGGCATTAAATAATTACTGAATGTTTCACTGAGCACTGCTGTCCTGCAGTTTGTGTTAAAATATATCGCGATGGTTACAGGAAAAAAAAAGTATGGCACAGCCCCACCGAGAATATTTTTCACCAGCCGCCACTGGGCTAAGGGCTGTTAGGCAAGATGCAATGCCTGAGTCGCCTTATTGCTATTATAAACTGGTTACCAACATATGTGTAGGTCTGATATACCACGGCTTTCGGCCAATCAGCATTCAGGGCTCGAACAACCCCGACCACACAATGTATATTTACTACAGTAAAATAATATACTGCACCAACTACATATATATCTGATAGGGGCATTATCTTCTACGTGGACTTTAAACGAACATCAGAATAGACGACGCCATTTTAACAGCTCGTAAGACTATACATTTTTACACAAAACCAATAACATGAGAAACGAACACAGAAATATCAAACTGATCCTTTATTAAATTACATTGACGAAATTATGTAGATTCACTCAGACAAATCCCAAATCTCTAGCTATGTGACTTGTAAAATAGTTTTTATCACGTTCTTTCACTCACTCGGTTTGACACAAAAATAACACATAATAACTTTACCAAATGGGAGAATACCTTGACGTATTTGTTAACTAGTATGTTATGACATGTTCTTAAGATATTAGAAAGTTTAAACGTGCTATTACATACCTGTAGTAATAAATAGAAACGGACACAAAGTTGTCGTCTTGACAACACAGGTCTGGCGCATTCTTTATTCTGAACAATGGGGCGCGCCAACCCGGAACTTCCTGTTCCCCCACTACCACAGTGCAACAACGACATCTATTGGACTGATGGACTAACTACCTCTTCTTCTTCTTCTTTTTTATTTTTTTATTTATTTCACCTTTATTTAACCAGGTAAACCAGTTGAGAACAAGTTCTCATTTACAACTGCGACCTGGCCAAGATAGAGCAAAGCAGTGCGATAAAAACAACAACACAGAGTTACATATGGGGGTAAAACAAAGTCAAAATACAACAGAAATACATATAATATACAGTGTGTGCAAATTTAGCAAGTTATGGAGGTAAGGCAATAAAATAGGCTATAGTGCAAAATAATTACAATTAGTATTAACACTGGAATGATAGATGTGCAAGAGATGATGTGCAAATAGAGATACTGGGGTACAAATGAGCAAAAATAAATAACAATATAGGGATGAGGTAGTTGGGCGGGCTAATTTCAGATGGGCTGTGTACAGGTGCAGTGATCGGTAAGGTGCTCTGACAACTGATGCTTAAAGTTAGTGAGGGAGATAAGTGTCTCCAGCTTCAGAGATTTTTGCAATTTGTTCCAGTCATTGGCAGCAGAGAACTGGAAGGAATTGCGGCCAAAGGAGGTGTTGGCTTTGGGGATGACCAGTGAGATATACCCGCTGGAGCGCAGACTACGGGTGGGTGTTGCTATGGTGACCAATGAGCTAAGATAAGGCGGGGATTTGCCTAGCAGTGATTTATAGATGGCCTGGAGCCAGTGGGTTTGGCGACGAATATGTAGTGAGGACCAGCCAACAAGAGCGTACAGGTCACAGTGGTGGGTATTATATGGGGCTTTGGAGACAAAACAGATGGCACTGTGATAGACTACATCCAATTTGCTGAGTAGAGTGTTGGAGGCTATTTTGTAAATGACATCGCCGAAGTCAAGGATCGGTAGGATAGTCAGTTTTACGAGGGCATGTTTGGCAGCATGAGTGAAGGAGGCTTTGTTGCGAAATAGGGAAGCCGATTCTAGATTTAACTTTGGATTGGAGATTCTTAATGTGAGTCTGGAAGGAGAATGTGAGTCTGGAAGGAGAGAGAGAGTATACTAGATACTTCTTATCTAGTATAATGACGTTCACGTAATGTGTATGCCTCCACCTACTGTTCGGTTAGTAAACCAGAGAAAAAATAAATGTCCGTTGCGGAAAGGGGGACAAACTACGTCACACAAAATAAAAATACATAAAAAGTCACAGTCCAATCCAGATCACATCCCTACACAGGCTCAGGGGCCTTGGAGGGCGGAACATCTCCAGTCAGTATTCCCTGCAATCAGTGGAAACTCCTTAGAGGAGGAAGGGGAGGACCATACTCAGTGAATTTCATAAAAAATAAAAATAGTGAAACATTTTAAAAGTATCATTTTTAGAATAATTTATTAAAACACACGGTTTTACATTAAAGGCCATACCCCTTTCAAAGGCACTTAAATATTTTCTTGCCGGTTCACCCTCTGAATGGCACACATACACAACCCATGTCTCAATTGTCTCAAGGCTTAAAAACCTTATTTAACCTGTCTTTTCCCCTTCATCTACACTGATTTAAAGTGGAATTAACAGGTAACATCAATAAGACATCAAAGCATTCACCTGGTCGGTCTGTCATGGAAAGAGCAGGTGTTCCTAATGTTTTGTACATTCAGTGTATTTTTTTAGTTGACGCATGTCATGTCTGATATACATTAATAAAAGTGTTATTCACCCTGGACATGAGACTTGATTTCTGAACTTTTGAATTATAAGCTCTAAGTGTTGTCTTGATTGATAAAGTCTGCATGTTGTTTAAGTTACCATGGTAAAAATGTGAAGACCAACATGCTATGAAAAAGTTATTTTGCATTTAGTCATCCCCCACATTTGACCATTGAAAGCCTTGACCGTTGCATCCTTCCTCAGGGAACGGCCTGCTGACAGCTGGCAACAAACAGGGTGGCATGTTTTTTGATGTGCTGCTCTGGAGTTGCATGTCTCAGCAGACACCTGGGGACAGGGGGAAGAACAGTCTGGGAGACTTTTCGAGGGAGAGAGCATGAGTTCTGAAGTACAGTAAACCCAACCAGGGACCCTTGATTATCTGCTATATCACACAGACAGTATACTATTACAAATTGCTCTGGAGGTCCTTGGAATTTTTACAAACTCCACCCACCTGGGGCACCGGGCCATGTTAGACATACTAGCCCACTCTCTCTGACCCCCAAGCCCTCACCCGTGACCTCCCATTGGCCCAGGGCCTCCTGTCTAACCCTCTAATCACAGTTTCTCTGACAGGAAGTTACTCCAGTATTAAGGTTTATGGTGCATAGGGCTTCTCCACTCCTTATGAGATGACAAACCTGCATGGATTAGCAAAAGAAAACATGGCACCTGTATTTAGACAATTGTAGTTAAGACAGCCACAGTTTACACAGGAGTGTCCAGGTTCCAGCACTCTACTAACACTTCACTCAACTAATTGTGGTCTAAATGGAAGACCATGATTAGTTGAATGAGATGTTTGTGCTAGGCAGGAATAAAAACGTGCCCACAGTTCAGTCTCCTGGGACTAGGGTTGCAAAAATCCACCAACTTTCCCATAATCCCCAGGTTTTCCAGAAATCCTGTTTGAAGATTCCAGATTTACTGTTTATTCCCTCCTGATTCAGGAAACCTTCCAACCGGGTTTTCTGGAAAACAAGGGAATTTGGAGAAAGTTACCAGATTTTTGCAACTACCTGGGACAGAAATCACCAACGTCTGTATTATAGAACGAGCTCCCTAAGGAACAATGCGATGACAATTCTCCATGATATAGACAATAACGTGTGGATCTACATGTAATTGCCAAAATAAAGGAAACACCAACATAGTGTCTTTAATAGGGCGTTGAGCCACCATGAGGCAGAATAGTTTCAATGCACCTTGGCATAGATTCTACAAGTGTCTGAACTCTATTAGAGGGAAGCGACACCACTCTTCCTCAAGAAATTCCATCCTTTGGTGTTTTGTTGATGGTGGTGGAAAATGCTGTGTCAGGAGCCGCTCCAGAATCTCCCATAAGTGTTCAATTTGGTTGAGATCTGGTGACTGTGACGGCCATGGCATATGGTTTGTATAATTTTCATCAAACGATTCAGGCACTCATGCCCTGTGGATGGGGGCATTGTCATCAAATGGGGGCCAAAAAATGGCCTGCCCAGCATTTTGTATGCATGACCCTAAGCATGATGCGATGTTAATTGCTTAACTCAGGAACCACACCTGTGTAGAAGCACCTGCTTTCAATATACTTTGTATCCCTCATTTACTCAAGTGTTTAAATTGTTTTGCCCCTTTTTTCTCCCCAATTTCTTGATGTCCAATTGCGATCCAATTATGATTTTTCTCATCGCTGCACCTCCCCAATGGGCTCGGGAGAGGCGAAGGTGGAGTCATTCGTCCTCCGAAACATGACCTGCCAAACAGCGCTTCATAACGCCCATAACCCGGAAGCCAGCCATACCAATGTGTCGGAGGAAACACTGTTCAACTGACGACTGAAGTCAGCCTGCAGGCGCCCAGCCCGCCACAAGGAGTTGCAAGAGTGTGATGAGCCAAGTAAAAGCTCCCCTGGGACAAACCCTACCCTAACCCGGATGTCGCTGGGCCTGTGTGTGTGCCGCCCTATGGGACTCCTGGTCACGGCTGGTTGTGACACAGCCTGGGATCGAACCCGCATCTGAAGTTACGCCTCAAGCACTGCGATGCAGTGCCTTAGACCGCTGCGCCACTCAGGAGACCCTAGTTACCTGTATTTTTATCTAACATGTGTGCCTTCCTGAATAAACTCCAGAATAAACCTGAAGAACAGGGAGATTTTCCTGATGCTCAGGTCACTGAAGTTCTACATCTGTCTGGGTGTTATGTGCTTACATCTTTAAAATATGACTAGAACATATATTGTTTATTTCTAGAAATATATCCTTAGATACATTGATGAACTCAGTTGATAGTGGGAGTTAGCTATCTAGATAGATATTCCCCAGCAGTTTCAACCTAGCTAGCTACCTAATGGCCTTTTTTATAATCTTTATAGATAATACAAATATATGAAGTTTCCCCTCGCATCTAGAGCTACCTAATATAGCAAGCCAGTTGATAGTACAGTAGCTAGGATGAATGCAATGTCTGACATTAGTAGCTATATGGGTGACATTAGCTAACCTTAGATAATTGAGTGATGAAATCCGAAGAATGACATCACATCAGAAAAAGGTTTATAGCTAAACAGGAATTAATGAGTCTATCAATACAGATATCCACTGGCAAATCTTTACATAAATGATATCATCAAAAACATGTTGAAATAGCATTAGGCTGAATTATCTAGCTAGATAGCTAGTCCCTTGCTGGGAGTCCACCATGTTGCAATGTGGCTACTGGCTAGGTACCTAACTGGTGATGTAATCATCATGTTGTATGGGTACTGCCTTCCATTTAGCCAATCAATGACATCATAAGAAAAAATACAGTAGTTGCATGATAAGAAATGGACGAGAAAAAACACAGCTCAATCAAAACCATCTAACCTATAGTGCTTTAGACACACCCACTCCTTTCCAGACACCCACTACTTTCCTTTAGACACACCCACTCCTTTCCAGACACCCACTACTTTCCTTTAGACACACCCACTCCTTTCCAGACGCCCACTACTTTCCTTTAGACACACCCACTCCTTTCCACACGCCCACTACTTTCCTTTAGACACACCCACTCCTTTCCACACGCCCACTACTTTCTTTAGACACACCCACTCCTTTCCACACGCCCACTACTTTCCTTTAGACACACCCACTCCTTTCCAGACACGCACTACTTTCCTTTAGACACACCCACTCCTTTCCACACGCCCACTACTTTCCTTTAGACACACCCACTCCTTTCCACACGCCCACTACTTTCCTTTAGACACACCCACTCCTTTCCACACGCCCACTACTTTCTTTAGACACACCCACTCCTTTCCACACGCCCACTACTTTCCTTTAGACACACCCACTCCTTTCCACACGCCCCACTACTTTCCTTTAGACACACCCACTCCTTTCCAGACACGCACTACTTTCCTTTAGACACACATAGATCAACTTACAACAAAGAATAACTTTATTAACATTGTTTTTTAGTCTGTAACAGAAAATACTAAAAGTGCATAAATTTGCCTGAAATTAAAAAAAAAATTCTAACCTTATTTAAACTGTAAAATTTTTTTGACCATTTGATACTGAAAAATAAAATAAAATATAATCAATAAATAATAATACATTCAAATTGATCAGCAACATTAACTCAGGAGCACAATATATGAAACACTTTGACCTATAAAACAAAAATGAATAAAACAATTTGTGCTGATTATTATTATTTTTTAAATCAAAATGAGGAAGTCAGGATTAATGGCTACAATGAGCACGTTTTGCAGTGCACAGCTTTTCGAAGCGGAGTTTGAAGCATGATACTGCAATTCTCAGCTCCTGCTCAATGTTTAGCTGGGACCTGTACTTGGTCTTCAGTGCAGCAACAGCAGAGAAGCCAGTCTCACAAAGATAAGATGTTGCAAAAGGAAGAAGAATGCCCATGGCCCTCTGCCCTATGAGTGGATACTGCCTCTCTACACTCAGCCAGAATTCACTCAGTGTCTGTGATGTGAACCTCAGTCTCAATGTGGAGTCAGACGTCATATCAATGAACTGGTCCTCCTCTGCAGAGCTCAAACCAGTTGGAGCTGGTGCATTGAAAGGATCTCTCACCCAGTCATATTGGGAACTGTTTTCAGTAGGGGTGTAACGATTCATCTACTACATCGATGTATCGATTTATATTCATATGATCCAACTACATCGATCTGTGCGCGGCGAGTTGGCCTTTTGGACAACATATATCGATCTAATATCGTTTTAAAATGTAATAAATCGATTGTATCGATACTAGGAAATAACCCATTGGATTTAAGCACGTCAGACTTTATATGCAGGGGTGCACATAACTGGTACGCAGATACGCAAGCGCGACAAATTACTACGCGCCTTTGCGTACTTGACCGATCTTCTCATCTAACCTTACACATGACATGTTGCTTGTCAACTACTGTCAGGGATGTCCAAAAAGCAACAGACATTAAGCAGCCGTTTTGGCGTTTCGCCACCTACAAAGAAACGCCAACTGGAGCCAGAGCCGAAGAAAATACTTTTTTCGGAAAAGTGGCTCCAAGATGTGCAGTGGCTTGAAGCTAACGATGAGCGCACTGAAATGTGGTGCAAGATTTGCCGCTCAAATCCACATCTAGCAGACAAAACAGGTGCATTTTATAAAGGCTCAAAGAATTTCAACCATCCTTTATTTGACCAACATGAAAAGAGCAAGGAGCACACGAATGTGGCGCAAGCCATTGCTAAAAGCTAGCCGAGAATAAATGCATAAAGCTAAACACGCACGTCCCATGTCTTCCTATTCTGAGGATGTTCCTTTACTGAATGCTTTTTGATGGATCTGAGGACATCACAAAAACTGAGCAGGAAATAGTTTACATTGTGTCTGTGTCCAGCAACGGAGAGTTTACTTCGGACTTTATTGGACTGATTGAATTGGGTGCTGACCGAACCGCACAGGCCATAACAGACGGACTTGTGAGACTTTACGGGGCTGCTGTCAACGTAGGTATGGGTAAGTTTCATAATACCAGATGGTCTGCATGGAGGCATGAAACACTGTTAAAAATATCAAGACTATTGCCAGCCATTAAAATGCAACTGGTTACCAGGTATTTATTTCAGTCACACTGGTTGAATTTTTGGCTAAAAGGTTACTGAATCGATTTCAAGTCACTGAATCGTTTCGGATCGTATCGTTCTAAATGAACCAATATCGTCCTTGAATCGTATCGACAACCACGAATCGTGATACAAATCGAATCGTTGTTAAAACGAATCGTTACACCCCTAGTTTTCAGGGAAGTACTTTTTAAAGAATCCCATCAGTGATGAAATATGCTCCTTAATATATGGAATCACTGAGGTGGCATCATAGTCAGTAGTGTCAACAAATTCATGCAGGTTCTCGAATGAATCAGTATTTCCTTCATCAAGTCGCCTGCCCCACATTGCAAGCTTTCGAGTGAAAGAGCTGATCTTGTCTGTGACCTGAGGGAGGTGTTTATCTTTCCCTTGAAGCTGTAGATTTAGTTCATTTAGCTTTCCAAATATGTCACTCAGGTAGGCCAGTTTTGCCAGGAAGTTCTCATCACAAAATTTTTCTGCGAGGTCATACTTGTGCTCCTGCTCCGAAAACATTCTTATCTGCTCTCTGAGCTCAAAAACTCGGGACAAGACTTTTCCTCGTGACAGCCACCTTGCTTCACTGTGAAACAGCACAGCTTGATGTTCAGCTCTCATCTCCTCACAGATAGCAGAGAAGACTCTTGTTTTTAGTGGTCTGGTCTTTATAAAATTGACTACACCTACAATGTCAGTCATAACCTCACTTAATTCAGAGAAAAGGTGCCTTGATGCCAGTGCTTCTCTGTGTATAACACAGTGTGTCCACTCAGCATTAAGTGAGGCCTTCTTGATGAGTGCCCGAAGTCCTTTTCTCATCCCTGCCATGGTCTGTGCACCATCACTGCAAACACCAATGCAGTTCTCCCACTTTAGCCCATTCTCAGTCAGGAAGCAGTCCAGCATTTTGAATAGCTCTTCAGCTGTGGCTCTGTCTCTGACATATTTACGAAAAAGTAGATCCTCACACAGGGGAGTTTGTCATGTCAAAACGTGCATAAGCGAGGAAACAAACAGTCTTTGTTGCTGTCAGTTGCTTCATTGAACTGTGAAGGCAAAACGTTTGTCTTTGAGTTTATCTACCAGCTGTTCTTTAAGATCGTTAGCAATGTCATTTATATGTCTGGCGACAGTGTCATTGGACAGAGGGATAGTTTTTATTTTTGCAGCACTTGCGTCATCCAGCATGACAGAGACCATGTCTAATGCTGCAGGCAGTATCAGCTCCTCTGCTATGGAGTGTTTTTTTTTGTTGCACTGAGCAATTTGGTACGCCACCTTATATGATGCTAACAGTGCTCGCTGGTTTACTGAAGTAGCATTCACAAAGCGGGACGATTGTTTGCAATTTTTCGGCACGCTTTTCGCTGAAAACTCAAGCGGCTTATCAGCGTGATTGGGGTGTAATGTTTTTAAGTGACGCATTAATTTATTTGGCTTCATGCTGTCCGCTGCCAACATTTTTAGACACAGTAAACATACCGGTCTTTCCTCGTCTCCCACCGTAGTCACAGTAAAGCCAAGCGCTACATACGCTTCATCATATTTCCTCGTCTTAGCTTTCGGGAGACTTACGTTTGTCTCATTATCTCCGTCTCTCTCCGCATTTCTTTTCATCCCTGTTAAATATTTTTCCATGGTGTCTCCTAAGGGTTTGTTATCTGCACTTCATATCTCCTGCTCTGTGCTGTGTGCTCTTGTTCGGTGCAAAAAAACCTACTCCCTGCAGCAAAAAAAGCATGTTCCCGGGGTCACACGCGCCCCCGGCATCGCTCCAAGCCCCCCCAGAGGGGCGCGCCCCACTATTTGAGAAGGACTGCTTTAGACACACACTTAGTTTGTAAATGATGTCTGAGTGTTGGAGTGTGCCCCTGGCTATCCATAAATACAATTTAAAAAATAAAATGGTGTCGTCTGGTTTACATAATATAAGGAATTTGAAACGATTTCTGCATTTACTTTTACTTTTGATAGTGAAGTATATTTTAGCAATTACATTTACTTTTGATACTTAAGTATATTTAAAACCAAATACTTTTAGACTTTTACTCAAGTAGTATTTTACTGGGTGACTTTCACTTTTACTTGAGTCATTTTCTATTAAGGTATCTATACTTTTCTCAAGTATGACAATTGGGTGCTTTTTCTACCACTGACAATGCCACAGATGTCTCAAGTTTTGAGGGAGCATGCAACTGGCATGCTGACTGCAGGAATGTCCACCAGAGCTGTTGCCAGATAATTTAATGGTAATTTCTCTACCATAAGCCGCCTCCAACTTTGTTTTAGTGAATTTGGCAGTATGCCCAACCACCCTCACAACTGCAGACCAAGTGTATGGTGGTGTGTGGGCGAGCGGTTTGCTGATGTCAATGTCGTGAACAGAGTACCCCGTGTTCATGTCAGGGTTATGGTATGGGCAGGCATAAGCTACAGAGAAGGAACAAAAATGCATTTTCTTAATGGCAAATTTAATGCACAGAGATACCATGACAAGATCCTGAGGCCCATTGTCCTGCCGACATCACGTCATGTTTCAGCATGATAATGCATGGCCCAATGTCGCAAGGATCTGTACACAATTCCAGGAAGCTGAAAATGTCCCAGTTCTTCCATGTCCTGCATACTCACAAGACATGTCACCCATTGAGCATGTTTGGGAGGGCTGGATCGACGTGTACCACAGCTTGTTCCAGTTCCCACCAATATACAGCAACTTCACACAGCCACTGAAGAGGAATGGGACAACATTCCACAGGCCACAATCAACAGATTGATCAACTCTATGCAAAGTAGAAGTGTCCAGGAGGAGGAGGAGGCAGCGGCAGATATTACCCGTTTTCATATAATGGGGTAGGGCCCAGTGATGCCAACTTAGCAATTTTGTTGCCAGATTTAGCAACTTTTCAGACTACCCTGGCAACTTTTTTTTTCAAACAGCACCTAGCAACAAATGTAGCTACTTTTAAAAAACTTATTTGGAACTTTTAGCAACTTTTGAAAAGTGACTCAAACACTAAAATGCACACATTTTCCCTCTAAATGACACTAAAACGATTTTCTCTGTCACACACTCAGTCACAACACACATGGCTGGCTGCAAAAGTGCATTGTGAGTGACGTCAGCAGCAGGCGCTCAGCTCGTGCACAGGCAGCAGCAGGCCAGCCAAGCAGCACAACAACCTGGAGAGAGCTGGAGAGAGATGCCTAGCGCACACATCATTATTTGAGTTAAGTTGCTTGTTCAATAAGATAGCATATATACCTTGTTATTAGCTTGTACCTATAATTGTTGATCAGTTAGGTAGCATGTTTACTAACTACCAATACACTACTAGTTAATAAGAATATAAATCAAATGTAATTGTTCCATAATATGTAATGTGTAATTGTTTAATAATTCAATGTGTTGTGTTTATAAATAAAAAAATCTGATCATATAAATGTTATGTGTTTATATTACTTTTACAAATACAAATATGTGATAATAAACAAACAAATCTAAACTAACAAATGTCAAATCATATTTGTCACCGAGATGGCCAGTCAATTTGATTAACGTTATTGTGTATTCTATGTAATTATGCAGTTTTACGTTTTTACGTAATGACTTCATCACGCAAAGACATCACAACGTTTTGAGCAATTTTTAGCATCAAATCGACCTGCCTCTAGCAACTTCTCCTGAAAATGAGTTGGCAACACTGGTAGGGCCGTCCCAAGGATCCCGAAATGCACGGACCGTTCCACAGTAGTAGTGGGGAAACAGGAAGTTCCGGCAGGCGCGCCCATCCCACGTTCTTCACAATAAAGAAAGCGCCAGAACTGTGCAGTCAAGAAGATAACCTTTGTGTCCGTTTCAATGTATTACTACAGGTATGTAAAAGCCCGTTTAAACTTTCTAATGTCGAAAGAACATGTCATATCATGCTAGGTAACACATCCGTTAAGGTATTGTAACGACCCTGTATTGTGTTCTGTGTTCATGGATGTGTTATCGTTCTCATGGGTACTAGCAGGGGTTAAATATGCCAGGACAGATGGAAAGGTTGGGGGGTATGATGGGTAATCCCGCGGGGTTTTGGAATGATTAAATAGGGGTTACGGTCTCATCTCTCTCTCTTCTGTTCGGGACCATTGATTTGACATGTTCTATTTGTGTATGTTCGAGGTTTAGCGGCGTGGGCTGTGGCCTGAACAATAGCCCATTCAGGAATAAACCTGTGTTCTGCCTGTACACCTGGTGCCCGTCTCTCTTTACTTTATGACCCAGCTGGGTCATTACATTGGTGTCAGAAGTGCTTTCGAACGACGGGATAGATCGAGATTAGGCGAGTTAGCTGTTTCAGTATAGGCCGTGGTTAGCTTTAGCGTGACTCGCATCTACGGGCAGGATGATCGGGGCGAGGCGGAAAGTTAAGGAAGAGTCGGACAAAGTGTCCGTTGTGGGCTCGGGTGTACCCGGTCGGGAGGGTCAGGCGATGACGGCTGTAGAAGAGCTGGAGAGCCACATGGCGGGAGTTAAATTGTCAGTCAGCAAGATGGCAGAACGGGCGGGTTTTCCTCCAAACCGCTCGACCAGAACAGACGTCACGGCGACGGAGATATCGACGTCACCGCGTGCGGAAATGGCTGGACCTCCTTATGTAAACAGAGATGGCAGCGCCCTATTGCCATTAGCCACGGTAGCGGCTAAACTTCCAAAGTTCAATGGACAAGGTAAATGGGAAGTTTTTTTCACTCAATTCGAGTTGTTGGCTAGAGCCGGGAGGTGGTCTGACGAGACGAAAGGGTTACAGCTTGCCCTGAGCCTGGCAGAGGAGGCGTCGGAATGCCTGCTAACGCTAGCCCCGGACGAGAGGGGCGACTACGGTGCGCTAGTGGAGGCATTGGGGGTCCGTTTCGGCAGCGATGCACAGCCCAACTTGCTGCGGATTGAACTGAATAACAAAAAGAGACTTCAGGGGGAATCATTAAAGGCGTTGGCAAGTGATATTCTGAGCCTGACCAGGCGGGCTTATGCAAATATGCCGATTGGGGTGCAAGACGAGCTGGCACGGGACAGTTTTATTAGAGCGCTCTCCCCCACCGAACTGGGTAAGCATGTGCAGATGTCGGACCCAGCATCTCTGCGGGCTGCAGTGGAGATAGCCAGGAAGAGGGAGCTGATCTGGGGTGAGGGAGTGAGAGTGGAGGTTGCCAGTCAACCAGAGGTGAGAGCAGCGGCGGCCGGGTGCCGGGGGTCACCAAACCAGAGTGGGTCGACGAGTTGGGAGGGTTAGTCAAGACCGCTTCGCTTGTCATTGAGAAGGGCTCCAGACAACATCGCAGTGTCAGCTCAACTTCCATTGTCTGCTGGGGTTGTGGCCAGCCTGGCCACATTCAGCGGGAGTGTGGCAGATTCCCCAGTCAACAGGGAAACGACAGCGGGTTCTCGCGCAGGGGGCAGCGCGGGCCCACCCCTCCGCCCCCGAAACCACAGTAAGCAGAAGAGGTACCCAGCAGCGCAGGCAAGAGGGTGGGGACCTGCTTCCCCAGGGTGTGGCTGCCACCGTGTTTCCTAGTCCGGTAGTTGTGGTGGGACGTACCACCATTGGGGACTTCTGCAATGTCATCGTCAAGGTAGAGGGGGTGGAATGTTTGGCCCTGGTTGACACGGGCTCTACAGTAACCCTGGTGAGACCAGACATACTACCTGTTGGGGTGCGGGTGGAGCCGACCCTTGTCCAGCTACGGACTGTCACGGGGGAGCTAGCCCCCATGTTAGGGAAGTGTTGGTTGTCTGTGACTGTGGGGGGGGAGAACTGTGGGGTGTCCGGTGTGGGTAGCAGCGGTACAGGACCCCTGTATACTGGGAATGGACTTTTTGAAAAACTGTGGGGCTCAGTTGGACTTAGCTTCGGGCACTTTGAGGCTGTCGGGGGTCCCACAGTGGGAATGTCGCCTTCGGGAGGTCCAGCAGGGGGCAGGGCTGTCCCTCCGTCTTCCTCCAAGCTTGCCGAAACTCCACTGGTCGTCCCGGCTGCTCCCTTGGTCGTTGTGCCATCCCAGCAGCTGTCTCCGGCGGCAACGACCTTCACTCCCCATAATGGTGCAAGCACAGGCATCCCAGTAGCCCAAAACACACTGGCTCCTTCACCCCATCAGCCCGACGGGGGGAAGGAGGAAGTTATCGACGCCGTTGAGGCTGTGTGGCTGAAAAACTGTCAAGGTCTGGATGAGAGACAACAGAGACAGTTAAAGCAGCTGCTGTTTGACTTTAAAGATAGCTTCGCTTGGGGGGAAGATGAGGTAGGGCAAACGCACCTGGTTCAGCACGACATCGACACTGGGGACAACCAACCCATTAAAATTCGCCCCGTCGCATTCCCCTTGCCAAGAGGGAAGCAGCAGCCACAGCTATTGCTGACATGTTGCGGGCGGATTTCATTGAGCCATCAGATAGCCCATGGTCCGCGCCGGTCGTCATGGTGCCTAAGAAAGGGGGTAAACTTAGGTTTTGTGCGGACTACAGGGGTCTAAATTCTGTCACCACTAAAGACGCTTACCCCATACCGAGGATCGATGAGTCGCTAGACCACGTCAGAGGGTCCTCGTGGTTCTCTTCCCTTGATCTGCGCAGTGGCTACTGGCAGGTGCCCCTCTCGCCTGGGGCACGTGAAAAACGGCCTTCTCCACGGATAGGGGCCATTGGCAGTTCAAGGTGCTGTGCTTCGGGCTTTGTAATGCTCCTGCCACCTTTGAGAGGCTCATGGACAGAGTGCTGGCGGGGGTTCCGAGAGACGAGTGTGTCGTGTACCTAGACGACATATTGGTGCACGGCACATCGTTTGAGGGGGCACTGGGGCACTTAGGCGAGTGCTGGAGAGGATCTCGGGGCGGGGCTAAAATTACACCCGGAAAAGTGCCATTTCATGCAAAGGGAGGTGGCGTTCCTGGGTCATCGGCTGGGTGGTGAGGGTATCAGCACGATGCCAGACAAGGTGGAGGCTGTGAGGGGGTGGCCAATTCCAAGTGGAAAAAAAGAGGTTAAGAGCTTCCTGGGTCTGGCATCCTACTATCGTAGGTTTGTGAAAGGGGTTTGCGGGGATAGCAGCTCCTTTGAACCACCTTCTCAAGAAGGACACTGTTTTTCAGTGGACCGAAGAGCACCAGCGGGCGTTGAGGCCCTCAAACGTGCCCCTGGTGGAGGCCCCTGTCCTGTCCTCACCAGACCCGAACCGTCCGTTTATCCTGGACACCGACGCAAGCAATGAGGGCTTGGGGGGCTGTGCTGGCTCAGCGTGGTTCTGACGGGGAGCACGTAGTAGCTTATTACAGCAGAACTTTTGATAAGGCTGAAAAAACGCTACTGCGTGACAAGGAGGGAGCTTTTGGCTGTCGTGGCAGCAGTACGCCATTTCAAGTACTACCTGGGGGCCTGCCGTTTGTGGTGCGGACGGATCACTCCGCCCTGCAGTGGCTTCTCTCCTTCAAGGAGCCAGAGGGTCAGATCGCCCGCTGGTTGGAGGAGCTGCAACCCTACGACTTCCAGGTGGAGCACAGGGCCGGCCTTCGCCACAGCAATGCAGACGCCTTGTCCCGTCGCCCGTGTGCTGAGGACGGCTGTGGGTACTGCGCCAAACGGGTGGAGCGAGAGAGGGAACTGTGCATGGAGGAGGGAGTCACCGCCACGGTGAGTCAGCTGAGGGTGACAGAGTGCCGGGAGCTTGAGGCTGTGGACGTTGGGGAGTGGAGGCGTCGCCAGGAGGAGGACGAGAGCTGCGTCCTGTGCTGGGGGTGGGTGGAAGAGGGAAGACGACCGCCATGGGGGGAAGTAGCCCCTCTATCACCAGTCACCAAAGGACTCTGGGCTAAATTCTCAGTCCTTAGAGTGGCTGAGGGAGTGCTCCAGAGGGGGTGGAAAAAAGCCAGCTACTGGAGAAATGACGTGGCAGGTAGTGGTTCCCAAAGGCTGCAAGGGAGCGTGTTACAGCAGCTTCACGGGGGAGTAGGCGCAGGGCATTTTGGGGTCTCCAAAACGTTAAAGCGCGTACGTAAAGGCTTCTATTGGGCCAGGCACAGGAGGGATGTGGAGGACTTTTTGCAGGCAGTGCGATGAGTGTGCTGCTAAGAAAGGACCTCCAGGTCAGTCACACGCCCTCCTACAACAATTCCCAGTAGGGGAGCCCATGGAGAGACTGGGGGTAGACATAGTTGGACCGTTTCCAACCACAGACAGCGGTAACAGGTGGATTCTAACTGCTATGGACTACTTCACCAAGTGGCCAGAGGCTTACGCTCTCCCAGACCAGGAGGCAGAAACAGTAGCTGATGCATTGGTAGGGGGAATAATCAGTCGGTTCGGGGGTGCCACAGTCTATACACAGCGACCAGGGGGAGAAACTTTGAGTCACGGGTGTTCTCAGAGTTGTGTAGACGGTTAGGCGCGGAGAAGACGCGCACTACTCCGCTTCACCCCCAGAGTGATGGGCTGGTGGAAAGATTTAACAGAACATTAGCACAACAGCTGGCTATCGTTACCTCAAAACACCAGAGAGATTGGGACACCCACTTACCGTTTATTCTTATGGCATGTAGGTCGGCTGTTCAGGAATCGACTGCGTGCTCCCCAGCGCTACTAATGTTAGGTCGTGAGTTGCGCACCCCAGCCGAACTGACGTTTGGCCACCCTCCTGATAACGACGACGGGGTTTTGCCTGGCCCGAACTATGTTCGTCGACTGCAGAACCGGTTAGAAGCGGCTCACACCTTCGCAAGAGAGCAACTCGAGAACGCAGGAATGCGCCAAAAGCGCCACTATGACTCACGCGCGAGGGGGAGGCACTTTGGAGCGGGAGAACGCGTGTGGCTTCACAACCCCACGCGCAAGAAGGGGCGGTGCCCAAAGCTGGACAGTGCCTGGGTGGGGCCGTGCCTGGTGATAGAGAGAGTGGGGGAGGTGACGTACCGGTGGAGGTTCCCCCACGGGGCAGGAGGGTGGTGGTCCACCGGGACCGATTGGCGCCCTACAGAGGGAGGAAAACGGTAGGGAATGGAAGTGAGGACTCTGATGTGAGCACACGGGGACAGTCTAGCGAGGAGACTCTAGTGCAAGCTGAGCCTGGGACGGGGGCTGCCTCTTCGGGGGTGCTGGAAATGACATTGGGGCAGATGAGTGTTCTGGGGGTCCACCAGTGAGAGTCAAGGGAGGCACAAGAGACTGATGCGACCTCCGGGTCGCTTTTAAGGATTTTGTTTTGTAACCCTAGGGGCTAGGGTTTAGAAAGGGGGGGCTATGTAACGACCCTGTATTGTGTTCTGTGTTCATGGATGTGTTATCGTTCTCATGGGTACTAGCAGGGGTTAAATATGCCAGGACAGATGGAAAGGTTGGGGGTATGATGGGTAATCCCGCGGGGTTTTGGAATGATTAAATAGGGGTTACGGTCTCATCTCTCTCTCTTCTGTTCGGGACCATTGATTTGACATGTTCTATTTGTGTATGTTCGAGGTTTAGCGGCGTGGGCTGTGGCCTGAACAATAGCCCATTCAGGAATAAACCTGTGTTCTGCCTGTACACCTGGTGCCCGTCTCTCTTTTACTTTATGACCCAGCTGGGTCATTACAGTATTATCTCGTTTGGTAACGGTTTGATGTGTTATTTTTGTGTCAAACCGAGTAAGTGAAAGAACGTGATAAAAACTATTTTACAAGTCACATAGCTAGAGATTTCGGGTTTGTCTGA